>NW_013668868.1:21209-30745 GCF_000517525.1 Limulus polyphemus | reverse complement strand
CGCTGTATTGTACAGTAAAACCGACTCGATCACACCGCTGTATTGCACTGTAAAACCAACTCGATCACTCCGCTGTATTGTACAGTAAAACCGACTCGATCACACCGCTGTATTGCACTGTAAAACCAACTCGATCACTCCGCTGTATTGTACAGTAAAACCGACTCGATCATACCGCTGTATTGTACAGTAAAACCAACTCGTTCAAAGCGCTGTATTGTACAGTAAAACCGACTCCATCACAGCGCTGTATTGTACAGTAAGACCGACTCGATCACAGCGCTGTATTGTACAGTAAAACCAACTCGATCACACCACTGTATTGTACAGTAAAACCGAATCGATCACACCGCTGTATTGTACAGTAAAACCGACTCGATCACACTACTGTATTGCACAGTAAAACCGACTCGATCACACCGCTGTATTGCACAGTAAAACCAACTCGATCACTCCGCTGTATTGTACAGTAAAACAAACTCGATCACTCCGCTGTATTGTACAGTAAAACCGACTCCATCACACCGCTGTATTGTACAGTAAAACCGACTCGATCACACCGCTGTATTTGTACAGTAAAACCGACTCGATCATACCGCTGTATTTGTACAGTAAAACCGACACGATCACACCGCTGTATTGTACAGTAAAACCGACTCGATCACACCGCTGTATTTGTACAGTAAAACAAACTCGATCACTCCGCTGTATTGTACAGTAAAACCAACTCGTTCACAGCGCTGTATTGTACAGTAAAACCGACTCAATCACAGCGCTGTATTGTACAGTAAAACCGACTCGATCATACCGCTGTATTGTACAGTAAAACCAACTCGATCACACCGCTGTATTGTACAGTAAAACCGACTCGATCACACCGCTGTATTGTACAGTAAAACCGACTCGATCACACCGCTGTATTGCACAGTAAAAAAGACTCGATCACAGCACTGTATTGTACAGTAAAACCAACTCGATCACACCGCTGTATTGTACAGTAAAACCGACTCGATCACTCCGCTCTATTGTACAGTAAAACAAACTCGATCACTCCGCTGTATTGCACAATAAAACCGACTCGATCACACCGCTGTATTGCACAATAAAACCAACTCGATCACTCCGCTGTATTGTACAGTAAAACAAACTCGATCACTCCGCTGTATTGTACAGTAAAACCAACTCGATCACTCCGCTGTATTGTACCAGTAAAACCGACTCGATCACTCAGCTGTATTGTACAGTAAAACCGACTCGATCACACCGCTGTATTGCACAGTAAAACCAATTCGATCACTCCGCTGTATTGTACAGTAAAACCAACTCGATCACAGGGCTGTATTGTACAGTAAAATCAACTCGATAACTCCGCTGTATTGTACAATAAAATCAACTCGATCACACCGCTGTATTGTACAGTAAAACCAACTCAATCATTTTTATCGTTTAAAAGTACACCGTGAAACAACAGTCTACAATTACTTTTTATTTTGTTCATTTATTTATCAACTCTATAATTAAGTTATCATTGTGATAGGTTTTACAAATGTGTATATACACACACATATATATGTGTACTCGGTTTTATAAGATGTCTTTGTTTTTGTCTTCGACGATAGACTGTATTAATGTAGTTGAGAATTCTAGGATAGTACACTTAATATTCTAGAATTCGGCTATATGGGGCTTCAACAATGATGTTTAGTTTCCTTTCTTTTCGTAATAGGAATTTATTTGAATAACTAATTTGAAGTTGAGGCTGTTGTTTATGAATGAGTGAAAAAAGTAAATAAGAAATATAGTATTTCAATAGCACTATGTAACAAAAAACAAACACAGTTCAAGTAGTGAAGCAATGCTGTATAAGAGAGGTAGTTACAAACACAGTGTTTTAGAAGTGGTTTGTGGCCGAAATAAATTACTAAGAGTCCATTTATCAGATTTAAATGCACAAACGATGTTATAACACTGACGTGAAGCCATGGATTCTTTTCTTTTTTTGAAACTGTCCAGTGTTTGTTTTATTTCCCATATTGGTGTACCTATATCTTATCACATGAGTATATTGTGCATAATAACATGGATTTAAAATACCTAAACGATTAATATTCCTAGTGTCTTATAAATCTACAAAAAAATATTCATTGTACTGTACACGGGATATGTCACACATAATGAAAGGACAGTTTTCGTTTTGTTTCATTTAGACGTGGCATATTAAGCTTGAACAGATGAAGTGTCTGAGAATTGCTCTGCTTATTATTGTTCGATCTTTAGTTATTTACTAATCTTATGTTGTTGGTCAGTAGGTGTATAATTTCACAAGAAAGTAAAATAATAATTACAGGAAACAAATCAATACTAGACGAAAAATGTTTATCTTCCCGAACTTGATATTACGAAGACCCATTTTATAAATTACGTGGTTAGCCTGCGTAGAGTTCATCTACTCAAACGAGCAGAAAGGCTATTGGATATTTCCGACACGAAGTTCTAAAACAGTAGAAGCATTTTACATATAACACTTGAGCAGAAGGAACATATTAAAGAATGTACTTTATGTTGTGGTTTACAGTCAAAGTGTCTTTAAACGATTCTACTTACATTGGATATTTTGTATCAATTTTGAGATCTGCAAAGTTCGAAGTTTTGTTATAGAATACAATCTGAAACATTAAATGGTTGAGATATTTTTATTTTTCTTCTCCAGCGAATTACCAGATTTTTTATAAAGTTATTCAATCATGTTAACCTACTTACTTCAACTGTATTCATTTAATAAACTCGGGTTTCTACAGGCGTATTTCAAGTTGGCTACTAATCATAAGCCCTTTGTTACATATTATTGGAAAAATTTAATTTTTCTGTGCCCAGTTTCATGAAAACCTGTTAAGTTTCCTTCCCAATTCAATGCTTAAGATAACTTAAATTTTTTATAAAATATTTCCTTCATTGTATTAGGAATGTCTTGGCTAAGACCGACTTAACAAGTGTCTTAAAAACATAATATAACAGTAATATATAGATATTTTAAGTCAAATCGGACGATGTGTTATATTACACATAACTTGTAGAAAATGACCCAATGTTTCATAGTACCTCCTGTTTTTAGTTTCAAACAATTTTACGTATTTTAAAAAATAAACAATCCGAAAGATTATAAGCTATATATTTTTTTAAGTTACGAGATTTTTCAGTATTTTCTATCAGCAGTCACTCTTTTTCCCTCTTTTTTTTCAGTTACAAACATACACACTGCCACAAACAAATGTTATAGACAGGAATATAAGTATTTACATATGTTACTGATAGAGATACAACAAAGGTAATTAATACCTGTCGGCCAGAAAACAGAAAACTACTTGCACAGACAAATAGAAAATAATTTTACAATTATTTTCAAAAGTTCATAATAGGATAGTATTAGGAACTAATTGCACAAATAAGTAGAAATATATTGTAACATATTTCAAAACAATGATCTTAAAACACCCCAGACAGAACCAAGTTTTAGATAGTATATAAAACAATGATCTTAAAACACCCCAGACAGAACCACGTTTTAGATAGTATATAAAACAGTGATCTTAAAACACCCCAGACAGAACCAAGTTTTAGATAGTATATAAAACAGTGATCTTAAAACACCCCAGACAGAACCAAGTTTTAGATAGTATATAAAACAGTGATCTTAAAACACCCCAGACAGAACCAAGTTTTAGATAGTATATAAAACAGTGATCTTAAAACACCCCAGACAGAACCAAGTTTTAGATAGTATATAAAACAGTGATCTTAAAACACCCCAGACAGAACCAAGTTTTAAATAGTATATTAGGAAAAATACCTTTAAGTATCTGAAATTCTCGTTTTTATATTACAGGTTTTTGTGAATAACACCTTTAGTTTTACTGTATACTAAAAAAAAACGAATGTTATGTAGTTAGTGTATAGAAATGTCTGCTAGAGAGACTGTCTAATGCTAGTGAGTTGCAACCTGTTTTTTCTGTTTCTTTTTTTAGTGATTTTATGTTATATTTTTCTGTTTCCCTTTTGTATTATGTATCTACTCTTTAATAGACTAAAGAATTCTGGCTTTGTTTTAACATATTGTGTTACAGTGTGATGAATGAAAGTCGGTCACAACTAGTAAAAGACTGAATGACTGCTAACCTGCAAAAACATTTTATTGAAATATGATCTTATATATAAATATTTTAGTATACATATGCGAATGTAAATCTTTAGCATACACTCTGTCTTTAAGATGTAAGTTTAAATAGTGATAATAAACAATGTTCAGTAGAGCAGAACTTTAAATGTTTAAAGTAATTACTTTTTTCAATCTATGATTTTTCTATGTTTGAAGATATTTAGCTTTAAGTCATTTTGTTATTATGAGAAATGAAAAACAAAGAAGAACTTTGAATAAAAAGTTCTGTATTATTTTTCATGGATAATATACATTGAGTCAAATAAAACATTTTTGGCTTATAGTTGATATACTTGTCGGACCGTCTTATTGAGATATAAAGCAGGAGGGGTCCACACCTTAACCTAAAAACGGTAGCAACTTAGAGTAACCTTCAGACAAATCTTCAAAAGGAAGATATACTGAAATGATACATTTCATTAAGAGTTTATAAAGCTAAAAATCTGGTTTTGATGCCCGCGATGGGCAGAACATAGCCTATTATGTAGCTTTGTGCTTCACAAAATCATACATTAAGTTTGGATCTAAGTGGTAAGTTGCTGTAGCATCAAATGCTGGACCAATTTTATTTACATTTTAACTTCAGCCATTGGTTTTTGGAATAAAAAAGAAAGATTGTTTGTAGTTAAGCGCAAAGCTACACGATGGGCTATCTATGCTCTGCCCACCACGGGTACTAAACCGGGTTTCTAGCGTTGTAAGTCCGCAGACGTGCCGCTGGGGGGCAAAAAGAAAGTATAATATTTTATTTTATATAGATACTGAATAATAAGCGAATAGCAATTAAAAAATTCGAAATCAAAGATTGCATTATTACTTCTTTACATATTTTATTTTCATGATAAAAAGTTGGATTGTATTCCACTCATTGTAACAGGGATAAAGATTTTATAAACAGAATGTTAATTCTCAGAAGACTAGAATGGTATTGAACGATCGCCTCTCAGCTTAAAATAAACATTCATAAGTTAGCTCTATTCTTTAAAATTATTTCTTGCATTATTTTAACTGCTGCAACTCGCTGCTGACTTTTTGAAGATTATAATACAGACGACATACAGTCAACGAATCAAATTGTCTCTTAACGCTCATTCGTCCTGAAAAAAGTGAGAATTTTATCTTACTACAATTCTTGTGAAGTAATGTGTAATTTGGAACCTTTCCTTTTTTTATTAGTTTCAAGAGATACTGATTAAAAAGCATGACGGAGCGAGGTAATGGAGATTAAAGACGAGGAGAACCTAAACAAGTTTTATGATACATAAAACGTAGAAATTATCCATAAAATTAATATCTTACGAAATTATTACCAATTTTCATGGTATCAAAGAAATATTGTAAGTACTATTGGTTCAATAACATGGAAGGCTTCTTAGTTTTGTCTATCACTCACGTTTTCCTGTTTGAATCACTTTTCACGATTTTTGCTTTTTCATATCGAGGAGTCACCTAATCCATAAAGCATATATTAATACTGAAGAACATGAAATATAGAAGTAGAATATAAATAATTTAAAACGTCACTTGTGCAATGTATATATACAATTAAAAGGAGAACAACACTAAAATAGTTACACAACAAATATTTTTTTTAAAAACAGGGACCTGAAGATGGTGGCGTAAGAACACCGAAACACGTGGAGTCTTTTTAGGGCTGGTTCCTGTTTTTAATAAGTTGTTGTGTAATTACTTTAGCGTTGTACTCCTTTCAGTTGTATAGTTAGTAGAATATATTATTATGTACATGTAATTTTTAATAAAATATCACCATAGAATATTTATTTTGTATGATGCATCCCTAAATTATATGTACTTTTTGACTTTCATTTTGTTTTATTTTATTAATTATGTTTCATTACATTAAAATGTTCATCAACAAACGTTTCAAGTGTGCTTTCTTCTTACTTTCTAACAGTTCAATCAAAATTTTACTATTGTTGAAAATGTTTATTGTCTTAATAACTAGTCCCTTGCTGCTACAATAAATTTTCATATTTTGAATTACATGTCCAGCTTGGGTTGAATAAATACATGCAGTCTAGTGGATAATACACCAGACTTCTATTAAGAAGACCCAGGATTGAATCCCACCCTCTATAACCCTCTGAAGAAGGAAGCAGATTAGTAGCTGAAACAAGTTAGTAATTGGTATTTAATTATAAAAAGTTACTAATTTAAAATCAGACTTAAGTAATCGTATAAGCTTTTAACCATGACAACAATGCAATCAATAATGTGGTTGGCTGTATCAAACTTCAGCCATTTTACTAGAGTAATTTTTAACGATGAACAACAATGCAATCAATAATGTGGTTGGCTGTATCAAACTTCAGCCATTTTACTAGAGTAATTTTTCTGATATTTCTCTAAATAATTAAGTTAAAATTATTTTTGCCATTTATAATGATGGGTAACTGGTAGAGAATAATTATAGATCCATTTCCGGGGAGTGTAAGAAATTAATGATTTTCAATGACACACTCCCTATACGTTTATGACTCTTTGTAAAATCAAAATTTCATTCTTTACTTTGTCAAGTCGTTTTGTCGAAGTGCCACATATTCACATGCTGTTTGTAAATGAAACTGTGCATTGGCACATATAAAAACTTCTATATTTCGTAATTTATATATATACTTATTGTTTGTATATGCAACAAAAATACTTCTGTTTTGTTTACTTCCTTATGTCTAAAGGTCGCGTTAGAAAGCAATGTAACGTTTAATAATTTTAACAGATATGAAATCTTGTCTTCAGCACATTGACAAGAATATAATATCACCAAATAGTCAATCGTGCTGGTAAAGAATATGATTTTAAAAGTATTTTAGTACGACCCATTTCGGAAGGGAGATTGTAGACAGTTTTAGAAATGTTACCTTTTTCGTGATTGATGGAAATTCCTGAATGGATTCTGGATTTAATTCAGTTACTTTGAAATCGTTCAAGCAACAACTTTTTTATCATGAAATACGTACCAAACGGATTACTGTGTTCTTAGAACCTTAAAAACAGTTTTAGGAACCAGGCAAGATATCCTTGCAAAGAGGTAGATGATTGTACTTATTTATTTCAGGCTGTTTCTATGAATTCGGCGTTTGACTGTATTTTAAAATACGCGCTATCAGATTAAAAATATAATAATAAATCAACCGTCCCGATTTTATACTTGTTTTATTGTTCAACCTACATGAAACACTTTGGTAGGTTGTTGTTACGTATTAGAATTTTCAATGGTCTGAAATTGAGTTAAATGTTACTTTAAATTTAGTATTTAAATTGTACTTTGGATTTATTATTTAAATAAATGCCGATATATAGTTAGTTTGTAATATTTGTCAACAAGATTGATACACAGTTTTCTTTCTTAACACAAACGCGTTTTAATATACACACAACAGTACAATTTACATTAACAATTATTACAAATAATTATTACAAACAATGATTTATAAACAAAAGTTTTACAAACTTACAAACAATATAAAGTTTTCTTTCTCGTCTGGAACTTTCTTGATATTATATCGAAGGTTCACGATGAGCGAGTTGATAAAGAGTTGATGGAGATATATTTCCTATAACGGGAATCTAGCTAGCTTCGTCCTTTGCCACACACGCTGAGTTTTCCACCGTTGAAGTTAGGTAATGTTTTCGTAAAAGTATTAATGTCCGATGTGAATCCACTGAAGTTAAATGGTTTGTAATGTTCGAAATTTATAAATATTCCTGGTCAAATATCTGAAGGTTTCCGATTGATAAGCGTTATAACAATCACAGTTATAGCTTCCTAAGTTTATAGCACACTGATTATAACGAACTAATAATAGATACTCACTTTGGCGGGTCGCATTGGTTGTATTTATAGGCGTGGGAAGGTTTTCTATAAAATTCAGATTACATAACAATACTGAGCTATATTTAAACGTTTACGTATATAGATATATTGTTGATTCTTACTCTCAAGAATATTCTACAACTTTGGAGAATAGGCGGGATTTTCGTAGTACACATCTAACACTACAAGTTATGCATGTTTTTAAATATAAATTTAATCTAAACAAACGTTGATATTAAAATAAATATATAACAACAAATTTGCTACAGTTGTCTTAAATAAAAACTGAATGGAAAATAAATAATCGATTTCGGTTTCAGATCGCAGCTCCTATTTCACTATCCTGCTTTAGTGCCATTCACAAATTTGTTCTTTATTATTTTCTATGCATTCCATAAACCTGTGATTAGACGCATTTATTTGTGTAGCTCTTGTTAAACGCAAACTTAAGCGGTGTTAAGGTTATTACCTTTGTGTTCGAATAAAATAGGTACAAACTAATCAAACGAATAAAGCAAAATTATAGAAGTAGAGACATTTTCGTACCAAAGCTGAATAGAAAAATAGATGAGATTAGATGTTGTGGGATGGCAAATGGAAATAAAAACCCAGTTAATCAAAGGTCTCAATGAAGTTCAAGTGATATAACACTGGTAAACATTGTTATATAAACTAATTTAAGTAATGATAAATTCTATTTCATGTGAAACAGTAACACGAAGAGACTATAATTACAAAAAAAAAAAGACGAAGAAACATTAGACAAAGACCATGACCAAAATGTGTCAGTCCTGAAATAAATCAGTAGAGATTTTAACCACGACCCAACAGAGGTTGTAAGACGCTTATTGGGACTAATCAGGGACAAAACACTAAAGATAGAGACTAGTCAAACGCTTGTTGGAACTAATGGGGACAAAAAACTAAAGGTAAAAACTAGTCAAACGCTTGTTGGGACCTACCAGGGGCAAAACACTGAATGTAGAAACTAATAAAACGCTTGTGGGGACTAACATTAACAAGGGGTAGAACACTGAAGATAGAAACCAATAAAACCTAAAACGCTTGTGGGGACTAACATTAACAAGGGGCAGAACACTGAAGGTAGAAACTAATAAAACGCTTGTGGGGACTAACATTAACAATGGGCAGAACACTAAAGGTAAAAACTAGTCAACCGTTTTATATTTTAGCGTTTTAAGTCCGTAGATTTACCACTGTCACACCAGAGGACTGCATATATATAAAAACAGTTCAAAGGAAAGAAAACTTAAGAAATGTCCATTCATCTATTTCTTTCTTGTGTGTATCAAATTTTTTTTTGTTTTGATATGAAAATTACTGTAATATTTGTTGTGTAGCAAAGGCAATTTTGGAACTAGTTAACTATGTAGAAGAAATTTCAAATCTTTATTCTAATGAGATTTTTATATATTGTTGCGTCAGCGAGATCACGTGACTATTCTCACGCCCTCTGCTTTCTAGAAC
>NW_013668868.1:10895-20594 GCF_000517525.1 Limulus polyphemus | reverse complement strand
TAAGTGTATCGTAAAGTTGTATTCGGAAAGAATAAACCAGTTTTATTAAGTAAGGACTTGTGTCGCTAAAGTTTAGTCGGAACGAAGTTAGGGAAAGTTAATTAACAAACGGAGACGTAACAATATACAGTAATGGAATAAAAAATGGGATTACACAAACTATACTCATACAAGAGTATAGAAAAACAAATAATGGCAACTAATTTATGAAATTGTTAATGGTAGAAAACATTGTCACATAAAATACAAAAGAAAGGCTAATAATTTGTATGTTAGTCTTTTGCTCTACAAGGCAGGGGAATTAAACCTTGACAAGCTGTAAGACACCATTCAAATAATGTAGGATTGTGGATACCTGCTTAAACTGTTCTCCTCACAATTCAGCCACCTTGTTTGGTCGCCTTTAGGTCTTCTCAGTTTTTACATAAGCCCAAACAGAATTAAGAATGTCCATATCAGGACTTTGTGCAAAATACATCATGGTTGTGAGCGTTTCATTGGCCTCTTTACTTTGCTGTATGATTATTATTTAGACGCCTTTCCTGCGTCTAAATAAATTTCTGCACGACGAATCATATTAATTGGCGAATGACATGATAGATCAACTGTGCATGCACTTTTTGGTAGTCAGGGTGCCATCAGTTTTATGTACATCAACAACACTACTGCCTGAGTTGCAGCCCCGAACATATACTGATCCTACATCATGATACACTATAGGTTTTTGTGTATTGACAATGATACCGTTCTGTTCTCCACCGTCAAACAAACTGTCATAGATTGTTGAAAAACAATTTCTTTCATCTTGGATTAACCTTTAAATAGCATATTTTTCAGCTTTGCTCATTTTATTATTTATGGTCCAATGCCCATCTGTTGGCTGGGTTTCAAAAGTAGCTACACATCTATTGAGACCACTTCGTGCTAATGTCTGTGGTACATATTTCGATATTTTCAAAACGAGACCCGAAACTCAATCACATTCGAATAGTTGACTATTCTTCTTCAGGAGAATAAAGGGCCTAAAAGCCCTAGAATATTTTCTGCAAAAACTAGACAAGCTCAACACTCAAATTATTACATACTTATCTGAACTATTACTTACACTTAACGGTTTTGCATTTAATAATGAATTCTTTATTCAAACAAAAGGCATAGCTATGGGCACCA
Source organism: Limulus polyphemus (assembly GCF_000517525.1). NCBI lineage: Eukaryota > Metazoa > Arthropoda > Merostomata > Xiphosura > Limulidae > Limulus > Limulus polyphemus. The sequence continues at coordinate 19,424 of NW_013668868.1, read as the reverse complement.
AGATAGCATCAAACTATGCCAACATTTTTATGGGAGACTTAGAGACGAAACGTTTGGAAAACTGCACAAACAAACCAACGTTTTGGAGACGCTACATTGATAATATTTTTTACATTTGGGTAGGAGACGAAGGTTCGTTACTGTCCTTTTATAGACATGCCCCCTTTCTTCTCCTGAAGAAGAATAGTCAAGTATTTCAAAGCGCTCGAGTTTTGGATCTCGTTTTGAAAATATTACAACTTTTGTAGGTGATCCTGTGTGCTAACTACTTAACCTGGATTACATATTTCGAGGTATTATTCACACCTGTATTTACAGCAAAGACGTTGGCAAGATCTGTACTCGACCATCGTCTGTCTCGAAGGGACTTACCCTGAAATACTTAACAATTATCTCGTGTAGAGGTATCGTTTTGCCTCTCAACCACTACTACTATAAAAAGCCAGTTTCACGCATAGTCTTTTGAGACCTACATACAGCTCCCACTGAAGTATCGTGTCTTCCTGCACTTTTTACATTGATTACCTCTGCCCAGCCAAGACTTGAAACTACTACCTATAAGAATAGCAGGACTATAGTTTTATAGGCTCTATACAGCGTAAGCTATCAAAATGTGGCTGTGCTCTTGTGCAGTTTATTCTCCAGACGATAAAAACCCTCATTTCCATAATAATTTTCAATTCTGTAGGAGTGGTGAAATACGTGGATAAAAACTTTCAGCAAACATAGAAAATATTTCATAGTGGTAGGATTTTGATCAAGTTTTAAGTTAGCTATGTAACATAATATCGGCTAAATTAGATTACAATGTTCAGCAGTAAAACATTATTTTATGTGATGTTGTAAATATACCATTAGTTGGTATAAATAAAAGTTTATATTAATAAATATATAAATTATAAAGTATGAATTAATACTCCCAGCTGTTTAAAATTTAAGAGTTACAAATAAAATTTAATTATCACACAGCTAAGTAATACTTTTGGATAATAGAAGTTTATTGTCCACCATATATCTCTACAATAAATAAATAAATTAAATGCTTATCAATAAAGTTCACTTTGCACTAAGAGAAAGATTTTCAATTTTCAGATATATATATATATATATATTTCTATTTGTATTTAAATGTAAATCAATATGTAGTTACCACCTAAGAGTATTACCAAACATGATCTGGAACAGTCTGAAATTTCCTGTTGACTTGGGATAAACGAAACTGCACAGAAGAAAAACACTGCAACAAGAAAACTCAGAGTAGATGGCAGAGAAAGAGAGAGCAATAAATGGATACAAGTGATATCATGAGAATATAGTTTGTGTTTTTGAAGAAACTGAGAAATTAATTTTCAAATATTTTTTTTTACATTTCCTTTAAGTAGTGTTAACAGATAATGACAAAAGAATCAGGTTGAATAATTAAATATATAACTAAAACTTACCTAGATGTGCTTATCAGATTTTTGTATTCAACTAAACTAAACGGCCGATATCGGACAGATGGTCTATCAAGGCGGCGGGGATCTAAAAATCCTATGCCAAGAATTTAATATGGGGGAAACGGGAGTACTCCGAGAAAACCCACTTTCACTGGTAACGACCAATCCGTTACCAGTGCTTGGCTAGCGAGAAGAAGTAAGTAGGGAAGGCAAAGTGAAGTCCGGTGCTGGGGGTTGATTAGTTTTTGGAAGAGTTGTGGAGTCTCCTGATGTTTGCCATGGTTTTATTGTGGAACAGGCTCCGGTTCCAGGAAGGTGGTAAAGACGTGGAGTTCTCGGTGTCGTTGTCAATCATGATAATGGTATTTATGTAAAAAGAACTACAAAATATAAGTCAGATTATACACTATCCTACAGAAAGTCATGGGACATGGGTAGTTATGAATAAAACATGTCTTTATTCGAAAAAAATTATAGCGTGTTGGCCTTAATGACTGCTTCAAAGGGTCGTGGTAGACTGTCTACTTATTTCTGGTAGAAAGCTGGTGGTATTGTACTCCACTCCTCCTTTTAAAGCATTAGTAAGCATTTTAAAGCATTAGTACAAATGCAATACATAAAAGAAAGACGACAACACATAGTTTGAGCCTAAAAGACGTAGATTTCACACACGAAAAATCAGGATGAATGAGGATGCATATTCGTTTGACATCAGTGTTCTTCTCTTTTCTTCAGTTTATTGGTATTTTTGTCGTAACCTAAATAATAATTTGATTTAAGTAAGAGTTTTTTTCTTTCCGATTTGTAAAAAATCCTTACGTGATAAAAAATATGAATATTATTTTCGAAATCTGCATAGCTGAATTATGTAAAATCCGTTATTAAAATCTGGGCCTGTGTTATTGGTTTGTTCAAAATAGAAACAGGCAAAACATTGTCATTATTCCCTAGTAAGTTGGACTAACAAATGGGTTTCACTTATAGCATTAAACTGGTTTCGAATCTTCTGAACATTACTGAGAATTTAATATCAATTATTTGTGTTGGCTACATTAACGTAATTTTCAATTTATTTCTGAAATTAGATATGATCTCGCTTATTTATTATTTCTGTTTAAGTTATTTTATAAGTAAGTTGTACTTTGTGTGTTCTCCACTCCCCGAAAGGGCCCAGTGGTCTGCTACAACAAACGTTTTTAGGATGGTCTCTGTAAATATAGAGGGATTACTACAGTGCCAATACGTGACCAGTCTGGAGTAAGCATTCTCTTTGCACATGTACCGTGAAGTCTGCTGAATTGCATATAATGAGATGTTGGGCTAGCATTCGTTGAATAAACTGCTTATATGTGTGTTTTGTTCCTTCTCACAACGGCTCAGTTATGACCTTCAACCCTACATTGCTGACTGAGCTCCTGGCGTTAAAATCGTTCCCAGGCTGTATTGATGTCTGCCAGCTAGTAATGGATCTAACTCATATTCTCGGTATGAACACTTTCACTTGTATGTACCAAAAAACCATTTGTAGCGAGAAGATACTTCTTTCAAATCAAATGTTGCTGTCTTTAATTCTAAGAACTGGCTTTTACACACATATACTTACATAAGAGTCATTAACGTGTGTTTTATATGCGCTCATTGGCCATGAAATTAAAAACTCGTACTTATAGAAGAGAATGATCCTTACTTGACGCTCTTAAAATGTGGGTACTTACATGTTGAAGAAATATATCTACTAGAGATTTATGAATACAAACTATAATTGTGTGAATATCAGGTTTTGCTATAATTGGAAATACTAAAGATTTATCAAGCTTATAATGATGTGTTACTTTTGGAGCTGGATTGATGGGTACCTCAATTATGCATACGGTTAAACTGATTGGCAAATCAAAGACCACTGTGTTCCAGGCTAAACTGTATGGTTATCAGATCAAAACATTTTGTTTAATAAGAAAGTATGTTTGGAAGAGAAGGTTATCAAACGTGGATAGCAGGTAAATATTGAAGACTGTTCAGCTAGCAGACAATTAATTGTGCGTGAATTAACAAGTAACTCTAATAATGGCCCAGGAACACCAATTTCCCCCAAACAATGCGTAGGGAGCTCCGGGAAAGTAACTATGGTAAACGTGTAAACATCAGTTATATTTGCCAACAGTTGAAAGGTTTCCAATGGGGCCAGATCGTCAGGATTGGACAGTTGCCCATTGTTAATGTTTAATGTCGTCAGATAAGTCGCGCTTCACACTGTTCTACAATGACGGTAGGGATATGGTGTGTTGACAACCCAATGAAGTTCTGTATATTCTCCACTGCATAAGTGTCTGGAAGTATTGAAATGTTATGGGGCTTATTTACATGACATGTTATTCCCAGGGTTCATTGGGTCAGTATCGTTGCCGTAAAAAAAAGCGCTCCATACATTGGAGCCGTAAGTGCGCTATAAGAGTCAATCACACTATTAAGTGAGCCAATAATAGTCCAAGAGTTGGCGGTGAGTGCTATTGGCTAGCTGCTTTTCCCTCAGTATATCAATTAACATTTAGGGACTACTATGCGCAAATAGCCCTTGCGCAGCTTTGAGCAAGAATTCTAAAGGAGGAAAGTTTCGTAGATCAACTTATTGATTAATAACCACTTCAGGTACAAACTTCTTTGAAGGGTTTGGGATTATTCAGTCTAATCTGTCCTAAGAATGTTGAGTTATGATATTATGGCTGTGTGATTTGAATTTTTATAAATATGCGTGGAGATATAAAATAAAAAATAGAATATAAAAATTATATTTTCTATACATTAATTTTCTTTAACATTTAATAAATCTAGGTTAAAATTAAAAGTAAAAATATTAAACAACAGATTTCTACTTGCAATATCGACCAAACCACTCTTCTCAATGTGATATAAGAAAATGCCTCTCCTTCTCATTGATTACTTTCAATGTGATCATTATCATCATAATTTTTAAAAAAGTAGAAATTTAAATATTTAAGAAAAACATATAGTTCTATTTACACATTTGGATGTCATTAATTGTGCTGAAAAGTTCACAGATGGAAATAAAAGCAATTACCAAAAATTAGAAATTGCATAAGAAATACAAGAAGAACAAACTCCGGGCGAGACTAAATGATTTATATGAAATGACTTCTGAAATAAAATAAAACTAGTAAAATATTTCCATACTACTCGAGAATAAATTAATAAATAAATGAAAATAAAGATAAATAATGAGCTTAACAAATTACTACAATGTAATTTCTGCTAATACCAAATCTTTAAATATTCTAGACCAATATGAATTACCGAGAAAACATATGGAATTCTAATTCGTGTTCTTCATACTATACCTTCTTAGCACACAATCCTAATTCATTTTCTTCATACTACACCTTCGTGGAATGCAATCATAATTCGTGTTATTTATACTATACCTTCTTACCACACAATCCTAATTCATTTTCTTCATACTACACCTTCGTGGAATGCAATCCTAATTCGTGTTCTTTATACTATACCTTCTTAGCACACAATCCTAATTCATTTTCTTCATACTACACCTTCGTGGAATGCAATCCTAATTCGTGTTTTTTATACTATACCTTCTTAGCACACAATCCTAATTCATTTTCTTCATACTTCACCTTCGTGGAATGCAATCCTAATTAATTTTCTTCATACTACACCTTCGTAGAATGCAATCCTAATTCGTGTTCTTTATTATACTCCTTCTTAGCACACAATCCTAATTCATGTTTTTTTGTACTACTCCTTCGATGAATGTAATCCTAATTCATGTTTTTCATACTTCATCTTAGTGACATGAAGTCCTAATTCATGTTATTTATACTACATTCTCTTAGCATGCAGTCCTAATTCATGTTCTTCTCTGACATCATTCGTGAATCTGACAACTAATTTTCTGTTTATATGAAAATATTTTGATATTCCGAAATTACCATAATTCACCACACTCCTGTGAATGTCTTATCTTAAACCGAATATTACGATACTCACGTGTCTTATTCAAAATTGAAATAAGAGAGCATATTATTTTAGTATTTGTGTTTTATTTTGATTCAAAGTATTAATATATTATTCTAGGTAAGTTTCATAAGTAAAACTAAAACAAGAACAACAACATTTATTTTGTTCTAAATGTTTTATCTAAAATATAACGAAATATCAAGTTTCAAATTTATGTATCATTATATTCACAACAGTAACCTCCCATTAGTATAATACGAGATATTTTAGAACAAATATCTTACCTCTAACCTGATTAATAAAGTATATTATAGTGTGTCTCATCCCAAATTGAGGAACCTGGCGTGATACAGTGCTTAACGTGTTCGCATTGTGGGGCCGTGAGTGCGCTGCACGAGCAATGGTCAAATTGCTCTTATTTGGTCTAATAAAATTAGATGATGGCTTTGTTGACTAAATTTTTTCCATCTAGTATATGAGTTCAAAATTCCGGTAAGAAGCTCGAACTGTAATAAACGTGATGAATTTTGTAGAACGAAATTAAATCTATTCAACTTTTGTGAAACATTCTTACGCTGAATTGAAACATATATATATATATATTGGGTTGCCTACAGTACAAAACTTGTGTTATATACTCCAACCTAAAGAAGTGAAGTGCAAGTTTCCTCCAGTGTTTAGTTAAAATAACATTTAACATTACCTCGACTAAAACAATGTATTTTTATTAGAACTTTATTAGATTTCATTATTGATCGATATATGTACGTGGGGTTGAAAAACACTAGTACATCCTTTTTTGTATCTTTAATTATTACTATTGTATTTTCCGGAGTCGTTCGTTTAAGTTATATGTCATACAGTTGTTTGTGTATGTATTTGAAAGTGTAGTTAATGTATACAGTATGTCGAACTATCATTATTCTTTTGAATAGGTTTAGATTGCAGTATTAAAAGAATAACTAATAAAATAATATCTCTAGAAATACATTTTTTCGTTCAGTATTTTAGGAACCAATCAGCAGTTAAGTAAACTGGCATGAGGTATTGGATTAAAACACACTTTTAACTATTTATTTATCTGGCTGTTGTAATATTATACAAAATAAATAAAAACAATGGGAATTTATAAACCTGCAAACCCTAGAATTACATTTGGTGGAGTCAAAATAAGGATTTGTAGTTTGAGTAAGTAATGTATACAGTATATCCAGCCTTGTTTCCTTACTTTTTTATTTATGTTGTTTGCTGATTTTTTATGCTCAACTATGGGCAAATGATTACTTTATATGGTAGTTAACTTTATAGATTGTAATGACAATAAACATAGCTGTAGCTATCGACTATTTGATCGCATTAGATCGAGATGCAAAATGTTGAGCTGCAACTGCAGATTGTCACGGAGATTTGTTTAAGAATGTAGTGAGCATTTATAGTTTCTGTGTAACTAAATTATCTATATATATATAACGCATAGCAATGGGCAAATATATGCCTTGACTAAGACACAACTCCCATTAACCTTTTCAAGTAAAACATATACGTCTCAAACATTGCTTTAAATAAACCTACGTGTCTTCTAAAGTTATTATTTTATGAATGTGTATAATACAATTTAATATTATGTGTATTGAATTTTTTACTCCTTCACTTCTTGCATAATATATAGGTTGGGTACCTAAAGACACCGATTGTATAGAGTACAAAGCATTGAGTATTTGCATGTTACAGTCATCTAATATTTATTTATTATTGGCTGGTAATTCCTGTTTCACTCTTTATATAAGCTTTCTAAAGGAGCTTAATATACTTGTAAGAAAGCTAACTCCAAGGGGTAATGATAACATCCTTTACACTAGAATTATGATGTTTTTTGTTTTTTTAGGTTATGTAAAATATAGAAGAAACAAATCGGCTTTTTAATATTCCTATGACATTCGCAGTACATTATTTTGTATTCTACAACAGGTTTGGGTGTAATATACCAAGTAATTTTTGTTCTCGGCTGGAAAGAAAATAATAATAATAAGAAGAATTAAAAACTTGTTTTTTTGTGCATTTTTATATGTATACAGCCTTAGAAGTCAATAGTAAAGGTTTTAAAGTGTTGTTTGAACTGAAGTTGAAGCTGTTTAAAGTGCTTTTTGACCGAATGTTCAATTAGGGATTTGTGCAATTCCTTGTGATCCCTATTATGAACCATTATCGTGGTTCATGATACCGATATTTGCTAACTCGAATAACGAAACGAAAACCTATTCTCACTCTTACATAACTCACAAGGCATGTTACCAACAGTCATTGGATGTGTCTTTTAAATTCTCCGCCAGCCTCTCGCCCTGTTAGAGGCATCATCCAGTCTCTCTTAGTTCCCGCGTGCACGATCTTACAACTATTCAAAATGGCACCATTCAGTTGTCAAACAGTGATTCATGACAAGAACGATGTACCCTAAAATTATATTGAAGTCTGATTCTGCCACCGATGATGTTGGATATACCTAAAGATGTACGAGCGATTCTGATTGTGATGGATTCCACGGTCGAAGCTGATACAATATCAACGGCAGAAAAGAATGCTGTTTGTCGATTTGAGTCTACGCTTTTGTAATTCGTAACCATACAGAGCCTGGAGATTTCCCCTTAATTCGACCTACCATCGTCCAGCGTAGTGGAGTTGCGCACGGAATTGCCATAGTGGAAGACAAGACTTGTGATAAATAGTTGTTAATACTGTTGACTAACCAGTTTTTTCAACACATTTTTCAAATAGAGTTAATATTTTATCTTCAGCTCGTATATAATTTAAATAATTTTATTTTATTTTAGCGAACTTAATCTTCCCAGATGGCGTTTATATTGCTACGACAGCGGAAGTCACGCGACGCTGGGAGCATGTGAGCTGGAGTTTCTAGAAGGATAATGACTTTTCCTGGCAACTCTAGTCTGTTTCAGGCGCCTTCTTTTTTAGTATATAAGCCCAGCAAATAAAGCGAGGACAAGAATTGCATAGATAGAGAGATTGAAGATACAGATAATTGAGTCAAGCGGTAAGTAAAGTGTATGAATCCCTGTGAATTATAGCGTGTTTTTATAAACGT
>NW_013668868.1:0-10239 GCF_000517525.1 Limulus polyphemus | reverse complement strand
ATTTAAGAAAGGACTTGTATCGTTGAAGTTCCTCGGAAAGAATTTATACCGGAAATTAACAAACGAGCAGATACGCAACAATATGTAAGGCGTTCTGTTTGATGAGCTATTACAGAAGTGGATGTGTTCTAATTTCGTTCGAGTTAGTGCTCAGGGATAATTCTCGTGGAGTTTAACTAAACACTGACAATCCTTCAACAAAACGGAATTGATTTTTAGTGGTAACATAGTATACAGGATAACAAGGCCAGCAATTCCAAGAGGGCTTTAAGTGGCTGATCTAGTGACCTACGTCTACCCTGTAGATCCGAATTTGCCTCAAAAGTTTAATTACAAATTCGGTTCTAGAGAGGTTAATGTGGTACACATAAAAACCCGCTATGTAAGGGACGTATTGGTTTCATGTAGATAATATAGTGAATATAGTCCTGGCGCTTTCAAAATGTAGCTATTTTCTTACGTAGAATCATTGTTTAATAGTGAATATATCCGTTTTGCTTTGTATACAATTAAATTTCTATAAATTACTTTTATATGAAATTATACGGGCTTTTTTATGGTTGGTTAATATAGCAAATACCGTTTTATGTTACGTGTGCTAAATGCATGCCTATATTGATTTAAATTTCATAGAACACGATATTTTAACATCTGTCAGAAATGGATTAAATATTGCTAATTGTGCTGATTTTAGGATATATTAACATTTGGTAATTCAGTAAATTAATTGATTATTTAAAAATAACTACATTTTTACACTAGAGAATGAAGCATACAAAGTCATTAAACTGTTTATATGTCTCGGTTTCATATAAAATTGACAATGACTAATGATTTTGTTTGGCTTGTTGCATGATCATGAAACAGTAGTTATTTTTCTTCCACAGAATATCATGAAACACTACTTATTCAGGTTTTATGTTATATTTCTGTGTTTCAGTATAACATGTGATACAATAAGAGTATTAATAATTTTGAATAAAATAATTATCCAGTTCTAATCTTGTAAATAGTCTAATAAGATTAACGCTGAACAATCTTCACCGTTCTCTTATCAAGTATATTGTTTTAAGCTGAGTCACAAAAATGTGTACTTTGAACCATAATTATAAAAATACTGAAATTGCAGTGTTAGATATATACGTAATAGGATATGATGGTCTGTTAGACTCACAGAGAAGGCATAAGCCAGGCCAAAACAACAAACTGGATTTATACACCGAAAACCTCACAGCTCAGTCTATGTTCGAGTTGATTCATAACTCATGTTATCATTTTATCTTGGGTTTCAACTATTCATGTTTCTCCCATAAGAAATTAAATTAATATATAGTTTCATAAACGTGGCAGTAAATTCCGTTACTCGCTTCAAAGAGCCAGAACAAGTTCTTATGGCGGCGGATTTTACTGATTGCCATCCCTCTGATTAATAGATTAAAATCAAGGATAATTATTCCTGAACCTAAGTTATCTCTGACTTGGCCATTTAACCCACATGCGTATAAGTTACAATTCGGGTGGAAAAGTCCAGTTACAAATCCGAAGAATAAATATTTGTTTTATAACACTTCAGATACCATGCAAAATTGACAAAATTAGTGCACAATCGAATATTTGTAGAATTGAAATTTTCAGCATTTTCCTTTCAAATAGTATTATTTCATTCTGTTAACTTCTCGTAAAGTTGGTCTGAAGACGATCCTTCTTTCCGACGAAAAAATAAAACTAGGACCATGCATCTTCAAATTTATTAAGTTGTGAAGCGAATGTCACAAAAACATAAAGTTTTAAAATAATTCTTTTCGTTTCTACCTAAAGAAATTGCAACTTATTTTTAGAACAAAGTATGAAATGTCTGTTGTTAATGAACTAAGTTTTCTTAGATACAATTACTGTGATCTTTCCTAGCATGAAATGCTGAAATTATCTTTTCGTGATTACTTATGCCAACTATTTTGCTTAAAGACTCACCTCACAGTACTGTCTCTTATTCTGAATATATTGAAATGAACGCCTTTTGAAAAGGAATCCCCAACTGTTCACTTGTTGTTATTAGTTTTGATATGTGATAGCAACAAACTTAGCATTTGGATGTGCTCTCTGACATGTCTAACTTTGACGATAGCAAGCTCGTTTTCCTCACCAATAAAGCATGGTTGGCATAAGCGTGATTTTTGCTCTGTCCAACCAACGTGCAACGTTCATTAATTGCACCAATTAACATTTCTTAAGGATGTTATGGGGAGTTACGTGCTTAGATAACACATAGAATCCAAGGAAACCCCGTGAAGAATGAAAGTATCTCCCGAAAGTAAACAAATTTCTTGAAAAGTAATTTAAGTACATGTTAGATTTAACTTGTTTCCTAAACATCATGAACATATACAAACTAACTTGCAGTCCGTAACAGAAACCCATGTACACAACCTTTTCTATGTTTGCAATTTTCAAGTTTTAGGAAAATAACCTACATTGCTTATTTTCAGAAGTTGTTTATAACTTGGTCTATTGATTGTAATTTAGATGTTACTGATAATATATCTATTCACATTTTCATGAAGCAAAACTTCGACTTATAAGAACTTTTTTTACAGGGATATCCACAAAAATCATTTTGGCAAGATTTAATATTTCTTGAAAATATTAGGAAGTGCCATTAGCTTTTTAGTTGAGATTTAACAATAAACTTGTTACATTTGCAAAAGAAAAATTGAGGTAGTGGTAAAATTAAAACAAAAAAAATGTTACCAGAGAAGTGCTTGGAACCTTGCCTTTTTATATTTAGGATAATAATATCGATAGTGGCATGATTAGTAATATAATGATGACATTAATCTCTTGGAAATTTCTAACTGTACTGAATATGTTAATGTATTACAAAATATTTGTTAAATGACTTTTATCGTACGTGCAAGGTAACACATTTAGGTTACCATAATTTGGATCACGCGTGTAATATGGAGAGCAACCCACTCAATAGTGTAACTGAAGAAAGGGATCTTGGCATATAGTGATAAACGAGTCACTCAAAACAATGTACTTTGTTGCCACGAGTATAGCTTATAGAATTGTAGAGTGTATACATAGATATTGATTACAGGTCAAAAGAGGTAATTATCTTTTTACACAAATCAATAATTAGGCTTCAATTGAAATATTTTGTACATTTTTAGTCTCCTTATCTAAGGTAGGATGTTAACTTATTGGGTATTGAAGGGTTATCTTATTATCTCTTGATAAAAGAAAGGTAACAAGTGATCTTATTGAGGTTTACAATATTATACGTGGAAACGTTAGGATATAGACCCATGATTTTTTTGTGATGTATTCTAAAGATAACAGTGCGAAAGAATACATGTTTTAACACTTAGTTAACAGGGTACTCTTGACTTAAGAAAGGATTTTCTGTCAATAGAGGCTGACGCTTTACAAGAAGAGAAATATACAGGGCGGGTTTAAATTGTGACTTTCCTCAAAGGTGTGTATGCAAGGTCACCTTTGAAGAACCATGTGGGCCATTGTTGTCCGTATGTTATGTTTAAATTCTACATGACAAAATCGTTCTAAATGGTAAAAACGCACAAGATATGTTAGACTTCCGTGAATGGTAAAAGTAAAACATATCTGGTACCGATGATATGTGTAACACTAGTGGTATATTAGAATGTTGGAGGTATAAATATGAATGGCACAAAGAGTGTATGTACTTTTCTAATGTAACAATAAATGATTTCTAATTCGTATTAGTAATTTTTCTATGCAAATATTTTGCATAGCCAAGCCTCTCACCAGTATAGCACGATATAATGGAAAAATAGGGACAACATAGGGCTTGAATTAAGAAAAAATAGTACGGCAAAGTAGGGCCATTCTTTTCGTAAATTAGAACGAAATATAGACATAAATCAGAAGATTACATATATTTTATTGTATTTTACAGTGTACTTATGAATATATCAATATTTGTACCTGCCAAACAAGTGATTATGACAAGGTGGACTTACTTGCCTTCGTTTTTAACCACTTAAAATAATAAGTAGATACGAACGTAGGCAAATAAGTAGCATCAAGAAAGGGACAGTACACTTGAATCACACGATTTTAAGTACCTAAAAAATTCACTTATACAAATATTTTAACAACCTAAAAAGCAGGTTGCTTGTGAAATCAGCTATCTTGAAAAATAGGGCTTTTTTCTGAAATGTTATTGATAGTTAAGTAGAAAATTACACAATGGGCTATCTATCACCAATATGAAAACCCGATTTTTAGCATTATAAATCCACAGACTTACCACAGAGCCAATGAGAGGCTTTGTGAAATGATAGCTCTGTCTTTGAAAAAGGGTAGGAAGTGTTTAGGTGCTAGGACTATTTTATAACGGTAATTAAAGTGATGTATAGGTTGAACACCATTGTCCACACAATTGTAACTGGTAGAACACATGTATAGCTTAAAACTACTGGATACTGATGCTTCCAGTTTAGAGATAACATATTATAGCAAATCTGTAAAAAAAAAAATCATTTAAATTTATATTACTCTCTCACTCTTAAGATTGCAAGCTGTTTACCGTAAATATATATAGTGAGGTAATTCGAGAAAACATTAAATTAACAGCTTAGACGGCATAAACTTTGAGTTTAATGGAAGTAGGAATTATATACATATTAGCAGATGCTCGTTCAAATAATGCAACGGTAGTTTTCCTAAAAGTAGTGATGAATAAATATAAAACGTGCAGTCAATACAATCCCTTGGATCAGAGCGTATATGTAATATGATTGACTAGTGGACCGTTTACAACCGTCTTTTGTCATTCCATATGTTATTTCAACAAGACAAATTGCATTTGTTTTTAAGCAAAGGAGACTTACTGCAATACATTGCTGGCAAAAATTTTTAGGTTTCGATGCAATAGGTGTATTCAGCATAATACAGCGCTAAGGTTCGCTTAATAGTCGCGTGGATTTTTTTCCGCTGGATGCCACGTTCCTTGTCATTTACTGAGCGTAAGAAAAGACCGCTGCCAAAGTGAGCGCTTTTTAGCAGTTGTCATTTCTGTAAGAAGTGCCAAAGTGAGAGATATTCAGTTCTATTCAAATCAATTTATTCGACATGGTACACTAAAAACATGCATGTATATAATGCTGATATGAATATATATATATATATATATATACATATCGAACAACAACGCATACATATTCAAACACATTCCTTTTTTTATACATTTTTTCCTTTCATGCTCCTATCTTCGAAATATTTATTTCAATTTATTTCAACGGAGAAAGTTTCGATTTTTTAGTGAAATTCCCTCAGAAAAAAACAAAAACATTTTTGTTCTTAATAAGTTTTTCTGAGGTTGGCTCTTCAGTACATACAAAGACTGACAGATCCATGATCAGAAAAACAAAAACATTTTTGTTCTTAATAAGTTTTTCTGAGGTTGGCTCTTCAGTACATACAAAGACTGACAGATCCATGATCAGAAAAAACAAAAACATTTTTGTTCTTAATAAGTTTTTTCTGAGGTTGGCTCTTCAGTACATACAAAGACTGACAGATCCATGATCAGAAAAAACAAAAACATTTTTGTTCTTAATAAGTTTTTTCTGAGGTTGGCTCTTCAGTACATACAAAGACTGACAGATAGATGAATAGATTTCCTGAAATGTACTCTAGAAAAGAAGCATTTTGATATATATATATATATATATTCTACGATTAACCGTCCAGGAGACACAGAGTGTAACAGACAGACATTTGGCTATTATATATATAGATGCTACGTTTCACCAGGTTGTCCTGACATATTCATATACTTTATATTATAGAGATTCATAAGTGATTAAAAAGTTGACATCTTTCATTTAATAACTTCTCTCCTTTAACCCAATAATATTTGCAATTGAACTTATATAAAAGATGTCTTACGTCGTAGTAACAATCCAGAAATTATTTCCAATTTGAAGAGTTACTGGATTTTGCTATTAAATATTCCGCTTCCATTTTAAAGTAACGTGACCTTGAACTAATCTGTTTGGCTATACAGTGCGTTGTTGGCGACGGTACATTTTAAAAAATATTTGTCGATTATTGGATAAAAGGATAAATAACTATGAGCATAATTTGAAAAATTGATCCACATCTATTTGTTTTCAAATGCCATTAATTGAAATGGACATTTTCGCCGTGAAAAATCTAAATCCCGACTTGAAAATATCTTTGTGATTTGAGTGTTTGCGTCGGAAGGAACTCGTATATACCTTTACCTTATCAGCTACATATGTTTCTTTTTATTCTAATTTACAAAGCTATACTTTTTCATTTATCAGCACTACAGGATCTAAGATGGAAAAACAAATAGTCGCCATATTGACATATTACATGTCAGTCATTTCTCGTCAGAGTTGTGAAGATATCATTGGTTTTCGAAGGCCATGTGATATGGTAATTTATTCAGGATGGCGGAGTCTAATCATTGTTAAATGATAAACGCCATTAAACATTATTTCTTTCCAAATCATTAAAAAATTAATGATCATCATCTAGTTTTTAATGAACTTCCCGCCGTTTCTGGAGCCTAAATTTCCCCTTTGTGAAGAATATTCACTAGCTAACTGCATTTCTAGCCAAGGTAGTGGTTATTTTCCTTGACAACCGTATTATTATCACAGATTCAACCACGCCAATACACAGCACGCGCCGTTAAATTATGATCTTAACACAGTCAGAACCCGAGTTTCCACACAAATCACCGAACTACTAGTCTCAGGGTAGTAGATCAACATGTGAAACTAGTCACTACTACTCATCGTAATGTTGTGTGTCTCAGGGTAGTAGATCAACATTTGAAACTAGTCACTAGTATTCATCGTCATATGTGTCTCAGGATAGTATATCAACACCTGAAAGGCTTACAAATCTGGGTTCCATAAATTATCAAACGAGCCATAGGAGTCTGGGTCGGGATGCAAATCCTCTTACACCACAACAGTCTTCCGATAAGTTTTCTCCGTCATCCTCACTGACAGAATGTACTTTACACTCGACACAGTTGTCTCTCTGCAGGGTCACTTGTCGGGCATTATTTCTGAAAGGGGTTCACCCGTTGGAAAGTCCTCCTCTATCCATGGAAACAAATCATCAGATTTGGCGAACACTTCTAAACTACAGCTGGCTGTTTATCCATGGATGAAGAAGGCTCATCTGGGATCAGGTAGGTAAAGAACTGTTTACTTTCAAGACTGTCTGTTAATTGCGTAGTAGTAAAGCTTACTGTAAACACGATAAATAACCACCACAGAAATAAATTACTAGCTTGTTTGCCCGTAGTTTTTGTTGTGAAGTCATTGTTGGTGGCAAAGATTAAAGCAATAATAATAAATCAAGTGGCAGAACATGTTTTGTATTCTGGAATGTTTACTCACAATGGCCTTCCCGTATAATGCGAAAGCACTATGAACCAACGCGTCAGTTGCTGCCTTCAAATTTTTGACTTGCTAAGAATCACAATAGGATTGTTAAATTAGTGAAACCAACATTGTTTTACAGATTTCTTTTTTCCTTCATTCAATATTTTACCTCTCTGGTTGTTTTAACTGAAACATTATTTTCAGTGCGTCATATATTGTCTTATTACATCTCGTTTTCTTTGACTTAGCTTATCACAACGCACCTCTAGGAATGGAAGTCAAGCGACGGACGGCCTACACTTTAACCGCTGGCTAACACGACGTCGACGAATTGAGATTGTTCGTACACTGTGCCTTTCAGATTAAAATATTGTTATGTCTCCGTTCGTTAGTTAATTTTCCGTAAATTCGTTCCAACGAAACTTTAGCGACACAAGTCTTCTCTTAAATAAAACTGGTTTATTTTTTCTGAATATAACTTTGTGATACACTTAATTTCAACAGTCACATTATAACTTACGCTATAATTCTCAACGAACGTCTCACGTGCTCAACTTCAACAATACTCGTTCAATTACACATATTGTTGCCGTCACTTTGTGACCGTCTTATATATACAAGACTACACTATATCTGGAAGGGTCCCGA
Source organism: Limulus polyphemus (assembly GCF_000517525.1). Lineage (NCBI taxonomy): Eukaryota > Metazoa > Arthropoda > Merostomata > Xiphosura > Limulidae > Limulus > Limulus polyphemus. Next base: position 2,173 of record NW_013668868.1, on the reverse strand, counting down.
TATTTAAGGAAAGGACGTGAATGTTCGAGAACGACGTGGCGTGATACTAGTAACGTGACCTCTGCTGACGCAACAATATGATTTCAGAACCGTCGTATGAAGTGGAAGAAATATAATAGCCTACCGAATACATAAAACTTCAGAAAAGTCGGTCAAAACGTTGACAACTTCCATAGCGCTCGACTAGCCGTTAGCAGCTCAACCCTGGGATACCTTACAACGAGACAACCAGCCGATTCTTAGGGTCTAACCCCAAACAAAGCAAACGCTGGGTGTTACATACATGCTCCAAAAATAACCATGAATTAAAGGAGCTATGAAGATAGTCGAATTTCAAACTAAATCAGTCCTATAAATGTTGCTGTAACAGAAAGTAATTTGATCTACCCCATTGTTCAGTTCCATAAGCATGCCAGTTAAAAGTTCATACTGTCTACATTGTTGATTATCATTATCTGATGAGATACGCAGATACGATACACTGATCTAGAAATGTTTATTCATTTGTACAGGTACTTGCCACTAATATGGAATGATGAATATCCAAACATGACTTTATATGCGGTTGTATAACAGTGTGGTAATATGTTTTAGTTGAGAGAAAAAAAAATGATGTTTTACTTGACACTTTTGACAAACAATGGTTATGTTTGTAAATATATGATGTTAAGCTACGTATGTGTTATATGTAGCATAAAGCTGCAGAAAGAGTGTAAAATGGTGGTTCACCAGAGAAAGATTTACCTATGTTGACCTCGATAGATAGATCAGTACCATATGTCTGTTTTCCTGTACAATAACAAGAAAATGGAATAAAGTAAACAGTACTTGACGTGTGAGTTACCCAGTTCCAAATTATAAGATGTGATTTTTGTGATAAAGTTAACGATGCTAGTCAGAGGTCAGTTATTTAAGAGTTATCGAGATGCGCCTGAAAACTAACATCTTAGATGATGTTCTACTAAAACAGAAATTTCCTAAAAAGTTTAGATTGTGTTATAGCATCTTTGACTTATTATTTTTAACATACAATTGGGGGAAAAACTACCTTGAATTATAACTACACAGTTTCTATTCGCAGTTGTGAATTTATTTTCGGTATATTCTTATTATATAGTACATAATGAACAACAATGATACATTGTAATAATGTTATAGACTATAATCAATATTTTGCGTTTTATAATATCTTTCACACTGTTTTACTTTCATTTCAGGGAAGATAACTTGAAACATTCACTATAACATGCTAAATAACAAGAAAATTTATTAATAAATTTATTGCTGATATACAAATAAAACGAATCTCTGTATATTTCATGTTATTTCTTTATTTAGTTTGATTTTATTTCAGGAACTATTTTAGATCTTAATATTTACAAATACCATACATCAGTGACTTGTGAAAATACAAAATATCTGGCCAGATTTTGTAAGAAGAAATTAAGAATATCCACCAGATAAGAAATATCGCAATGTTCCTTGTGTTTACACTTTTTCTCTCCAAGTGAGAACTGCAGTCTTAGTGCAAGCTAAAACATTTCATGTTTACTAATTTATAAAATTACAAAATTTTCGTTAAAAAATAATTGAAACACAAGATAACTGTACAGCTTAACATTCTGGATGAGTTAGAAATTACTGTGTAGAAAAATATTTGAATTAAGCCAACAACGTGTTTCAAAGTATGAGACAGATTATCAGTAGATAGTGAATGCTGTTATGATAACACCGACATTTTTTTGAAGCAACAAATACCAATAATTCCTCATTACTACATCAGTTAGGGCTATTTACTACTTTGTTGGGGTCTTTAAAATAATACTATTTCTGAGCAGAGAATGTATAACTTTATGTAACCAAAAACACCTATGTTAAAAATACCAGTGTTTCTTCTAAATGGCTTCTAGCAACTTCTACGTTTGCAAACACACTTTTATCTTATCTTGGTTGATAAAAAACTACAGAATTACCACAAATTCAATTTCGTTTAAATTTTCTATTCATCCTGTCATTTTTAATCCTTCATTTTGAAATTAATTTTAGATTTGTTATGTAGCTGAGTTTATTCGTGAAATATTCAAAGTAGATGTATGTTGTTCATTAGCAAGTACTTTGTGTAATAATGAAGAGATACACTATACTTTGGTGTATATGAACCACAGTAGAGGTA
>NW_013668867.1:130853-133933 GCF_000517525.1 Limulus polyphemus | reverse complement strand
CACCATCATACAGTAGTGTGTTGTCTAGTCAGTCAGTCAGTAGATACTAAAATAGTATCACATAATGAAAGCTTAACGTTGCAATTTATACTGTCGTGATGTCAGTAAAAACGTGAACATGCCATGAATCACGAGAAGAATTATACATTCTGTAGGCTACAACAACACAGTATGACATAAGAACTTCAAAAGCAAGAAATAAAAATATTTGGTACTTTTGATTTGCCCCAGTGGCTGTGTCTGCGGACTTACAACGCTAGAAACCGGGTTTTGATACCCATGGGGGGCAGAGCATAGATAGTCCATTGTGCTTAACTTCAAACAATGCTCTTACTTTTGGGTTTATTTACTCTTGAAACAGAATAATTTCGCAGACCCTGTGCAAATACATCTAGTTTATAGATGTGTGAGTTTACTAGAAAAGCGAAAAAACTTGAAAGATAACCAGAAACCGTTAATCTCCTCCTCTTTCGAATGGTGTTTACTTTTCTCGCGTGCAGTGCACGTGCTGAACATTCTTCTCTTAAATACTGATGCCTTAAAGGTTTTGGACATTCGTAACGCCATTATAAATGAACTGCAAGAAGAGATTCATAAAATCGATTTAGAAAACGAATAAAATGATTGGTTCGATGCGTGATTCGAAGAACGTGTATCGGAAGAAGAAGAAGAAAAATAGAAGCTTCCGATATATTAACTCCAGGAAGAAACAATGAACAAACACAAGAATTGGCGCATACATACACAGTGATCATTATCCACTGAACATTTTTGTTTGTTTGTTTGTTTTAGCCCAAAACTATACAATAGGCTATCTGCGTTCTGTCGACTAAAGGGAACTGAACCTCGGGTTTTAGCACCATAAGTTCCTAAACTAACACACACTTGGAGACCCATTTTAAATTACATTAAATTAATGAAATTAAATATTTAGATAAATTCTCAAGCTTACGTTATTTTTTTTTTTTTACTTTTAACTGCATAATTACCAATAACGTAAAAGTTTATTAAATTACCCGCAGCACATATTTTTAAGGTCATCGTACGTTTGTTTGTAGTATATGTTAAAATAACTGAAATACAACAATTTCCTGTTTACCTTGATCCAAGCAGGCTGCTGTAAAACAGAAGGGGCTTATGTGTATATATATAACTTTGTTTGCATGTTACGATGAAAACGTAATTCAGTTTACTGTAAAACAAAAAAGGATGTGTGTGCGGTAGGTATGTGTGGGTGACACAATGAAAAACATAATGCAGTTTACTGTAAAACAAAAAAGGATGTGTGTGTGGTAGGTATATGTGTGGGTGACACAATGAAAAACATAATGCAGTTTACTGTAAAAAAAAGGATGTGTGTGCGGTAGGTATATGTGTGGGTGACACAATGAAAAACATAATGCAGTTTGCTGTAAAAGAAAAAAAAAAGGACGCGTGTGTGTGTGTGATGGTGGATGCGTCTGTGGGCGTTTCAATCCGTTTGAGGACAACAGTAAGCAAAGCCAAACTAGATGTCCGCTCATTCAAGATATTTGTATAATACTGAGTAATACACAAGAAACTAGTTATTTAACAATATTTGAAAACCCTGAAGTCACAACAATACCTTATTCATGTGTAAAAACGACAACAGTTACAGTACGAGTTTATCAGCTGTCTGCAAGGTAATCCCTCCAAGAAATATACACCATGAGACTCAAGCTATCAACAAATAGAACAAGACAACAGCTACAGTATGAGTCTTTCATCTGTCTGTAAGGTAATCCCTCCAAGAAATATACACCATGAGACTCAAGCATCAACAAATAGAACAAGACAACAGTTACAGTATGAGTCTTTCATCTGTCTGCAAGGTAATCCCTCCAAGAAATATACACCATGAGACTGAAGCATCAACAAATAGAACAAGACAACAGCTACAGTATGAGTCTTTCATCTGTCTGTAAGGTAATCCCTCCAAGAAATATACCCAATGAGACTGAAGCATTACGAGTCTATCATCCGTCTAGAACAAGTGTAATACTGTTACTGTGAATGGAAGAAAGTCTGACTTAATTTACTCTTGTAATTATCAAGTAATATTAAGTCATTTTACTGTGTGAGAAAAACTGATCTTCCCAATGGAACTCGTGTTATCCAATGACCTTCACGGATGTTATGAAAGTGTCTATAATAGCTTTATTTCAAATCTCCTGACGACCCAAAAGCACTCCCCAATAATCCATGAAAATAGATTATTTCTTAATTATTAGACACTTCCACTCATAAGTTCTTATGATCCCATCAAGTACTAACAAGAAAGTTTCCTGAAAAGATTTCCACTTGTCAAAAGACAACAAAGAAAATTAACTGCGACAAAGTTTCCAGTCGAAAACAAACCTTGTGTGTGTTTGTTTGGTTGCCAAGTACAAAGCGACGCAATGGGCTATCTGTGTTGTTTTTGTTTGGTTGGTTGCCAAGCACAAAGCGACGCAATGGACTATCTGTGTTGTGTTTGTTTGTTTCGAATTCCGTGCAAAAGCTACTCGAGAGCTATCTGCTATAGCCGTCCCTTATTTAGATGTGATAGACCAGAGGGAAGGCAACTAATCAATACCACCCACCGCCAAATCGTGGGCTACTCTAACAGAATAGTGGGATTGACTGTCACATTATAACGCCCGCACAGCTGAAACGCCGAGCATGTTCGGTGATAGGATTCTAGCCCGTCTCCGGCTGATTACTAGTTAAACGCCCTGCCCACTAGGCTATAACACCACCTCTTCCCGTGCTGTGTCCCTTGTGTGTATAGAAACCCAATATTTAGCATTACAAGCCCCCTCCCCTCCCACACTGAACGCTGAGCAAACGGGATGGGGACGAAAAACAGTTCTAAATTTTACCAGTTTTGTTAACCCGACAAAACACATGAAGTGTTAATGAAAAATATCATGATTCAATTAAAATCATTCACAAAGTGAAAAAAAATGGATAGTTCTAGATGTTGGAATTTTCTATACTTGACGTTGAATATAGTAACAAAAATACGACAACTTCGATAAGTGTTCTTAAAGCTTGTAATAACACCCTTGTTTTACGTC
>NW_013668867.1:123943-130217 GCF_000517525.1 Limulus polyphemus | reverse complement strand
AGACCTCTTCTTTCCCCCTCTCTGGAATTGTTATTTTGTTTGCACTATTACTGAATCTTAGGTAATAAGTAATAACCCTTGTTACGTTGTTGTTGTTGCATTACTCACAGTATGTTACATTTTATCCATTGTCCACAGTTTTAATTAACATAACCTTTTCGTACCACGTCCAATTCATGGGGTAGTATTAACTTGTATGTTTTCAATAGCTTCAGTTATGTATGATCGCACTATTAGTCCACGTTCACAATACAGTTCCACTTAGCAGTCATATACACACACACACACACACATAATCCTATTTTTACATTTAAAACCCTTTTAAAATAGAGCTACGTTTGTGTCTAGAATACAGTTAGCCTAGCACTGTTTGGCCTGTAAGATTTCTGAATATGATATTTAGAGAGGAGAGATACTTGGTTCGTCATGTATTATGTAACTCTCTAGTTTGCTCATCAGTTCATTTTTATTAATATTTTTCTTATAATACTGAAGTGAGTTATCCAGGAGTTTGTGTAGAAATACTGAATTTGTTGATCGTGGGACTCGATATGCTTTCGTTAAAATATAACTGTTTTGTATTTGCTGTAGTTTGTTGATGTGTGTTTTTGATACATTTATCCATGTTATACATGCATATTCTACGACTGGTCTGTAAATTTTTAATGTTTTCTGGTGAAGCTCCTTGTTTGTTGCCAGTCAGGTTCCTAAGATAACTCTTGTAAAAGAGTCCCCTCTAGATATAACTGTGGTATTAACTCGCTCTTTTCCAAATTCTGAAGTGATATGTTTAGAATTTTGTTTTGTCCTGGTGCTTTGTTTTTCAAAAGTTTTATGTTTACTTGTACTTCTGCTACTGTTATGAGTCTGATAAATTGTTTTCTCGTGTAGTCGTGTTCCGCTTCTGTTGTTGTGTTACTGTCATTGGGCGGATTAGGTCGCCAGGATACCGGGCAAAATCCAGGTGGGCCAGTGGAGTAATAACCTGATTATTCTGTCCCAGTGCTACTGACTAACCTACTGTAATATCTTTATATATATTATACTGATTTCTGAGTATTTGTTCGGACCGTTTAGGCTCCCAATCCGCACCTGTGTTATATATATTACGGTTTTTTGTGATATAATATTTTACTATGTTTATGAAGTGGTTGTTCATGTTTGAGTCGTCTGGTGTTTTGAACGTTTTTTGGAGTTGTTCTTTAAAGGCGTGTGTTTTCTGTTTATTCGTGTATGCTAGTTTATTGATATGTTTAACTGTAGGATAGGTGGTGATAGTTGTTTACTTTGACTATGTAGCTTTTTTTTATATGGGACCAGAAATCTTTGGAATCTGTTTTTGAGTTTATTTGTGTACAGAAGGTGTCCCAGTTTTGTGATTTTGGTAGTTTAATGTCGTTTCTAATTTTGTTTCTGGGCGTATTTATGTGTGTTTTGTTTGTGGGTCACCGATTGTCACATACTCTGTTCTTAATCTTCTTCGTTCCTTCATTTTGTTGATTATGTCAGTGATCTGTTGCCATTTGGTTTGGGTATTGTTTACTGATACTTTTGTTATACATCTGTCAGCTGTTTTTATGAGGCTCTCTGATTTTACTGAACAGTACCGGTCTATATCCAAGCTGCTACTGTTGTGATGGATTCACGTTGGAGAAGCTCTGTTTAAATTTTTATGTGTGTTTTGTTTGATTCTGGTTTGGTGAGAGATAGATCGAAAGCACCTGCCACGTTTGTTTGAATTTCGCGCAAAGCTACTCGAGGGTTATCTGAGCTAGCCGTCCTAATTTATAAGTCTCAGACTTAACAACAACTCTTGGAATACTTTTTTTACAGACAAATAGTGGGATTAACAATAACATTATAACGTCCTAACGGTTGAAAGGGCGTGCGAGCATGTTCAGTGACAGGATTCGAATCTGTGAGTCTAGGAAATTCAAAGTCGAGCGTACTAACCATCAGGTCATGCCAGGCCTACAACTGACACAGGAAAATTTTTGTAAATGTTTCTTGTTGGCACCTGGAGCTAACAGCACATACGAAAAACAACCCATAGAAATCCCAGTCGTTGTTTGGTAGCTTATTTTATGTTTTAGAGTCGAAATAAAACCTAAAAAGTGCGAAATGAGGCATAACTTTCGGAATTAGACAGATACAGAACGTCAATTGGCCTGCATCATGTCGATGGTCTTCGTAATAGTTGTTTTGATTCACTCTTGACATTACACTCGCTTTTGTTTGTCATAGTCCACATGATTACCATTAGACAATTTTACTTGTAGTTCTAATGAAGCTCAAATATTAATATCCCGTAAAACCTAATTGATTTGTGGCACTATTTTTATTATCATAGGAACATCAGAAATTACAAAAACAGTTTACTTACCGACCTTTCTGATTATGTATGCATATTGTACTCCAATGGTTCTTAGCTCTTGGGTCGCGACCAAAAACTGGGTCGCCAAGGGTCTCCAGTGACTGTCCGAACTTTCCTTTGTAGTCCAAGAGTGGCTGCGCCAAAGGGGTCTATTTGAAGGCATGAGTCGCCGAGCTGGCCTCGCGACCAGAATTTGGGTCGCAGATAAAAAGGTTAAGAACCAGTGTTGTACTTTGTTAGCAAAATCATTTTAATCAGGTAGAGACATTTTTTTTTGCGAAGGTGTGACTTAATCGCATAATTAAATATTAATGTTCAATGTATATAGTAAAAATTCTTACCTGGTCACCATCTTGGGAAAGCCAACTATCGTTGCTCTATTGAAAAAGAAAGAAAGAAAAATATACAGTTAAACCGTTAGAAAAGTTCACTTTCCTCTCTGTATTAAATTGTAATGCTTACACAGCCTATGTATGGATTACACAACAGGTCGAATAGAAATAAAATTACTGTTGACTGAACCATTGTCAGCATAAGTTATGACATGGACCGTTTTCTTAATCCATATATATATTTATCTACGTTCCATGTTATTATTATTATTGTTATAAAGGTTAGTTTTCATTTCATTTTCTACCGTTTCAAACAAGGTTATTTATAACTAGATGTCCCCCAAGTGGCTCAGCGGCGGGTCTAGCCCTGTTTATTTAAAGTTCTAAATAGCATTTTACATTATATATCAAACACAGGAGGGAGGAAGAGGTCTAGATTGTATCTGATCCTCCCAGGTCTAGAAAGACCTAAAGCCCGATGCCGAAAGGAGCGAGGATTTCGATACCCATGGTGGGGCACAGCACGTACAGCCCATGATATAGCTTTGCGCTTAACAACTGGATGGTTGAGACAAACGTTATTTCAGTTAAAATATCTCGAAATATCTGGAATGAATTAAAATTCGAAAAAGTGGGAAATACTGTACTTCAGAGGAAATTTTTGGCACAGGAGGAATTCCCCCTTTACACCTCCAAAATTCAACTCTTAATAAAAAAAAAGTTATCATAAATCCAGCATGGTCACGTTATCCAATGGAGCTTTTCATGCACGTCTTTAGGCGTTAGGAACAGCTTCAAGCAGATTTCGTATACAAAAATAAATCTAAACCAATCCTAGTTACACCAATAAACTCATTTCTACTGTCACTAGAGTTACCAGACTTCTCCTTTCTTAGCTTTTTTTCTTCTTTTCTTTTTGGCCCGATCAGAAAAGGTAGCAGTATTAATCTGTCCCAGTTACTGTGCATATAAGTGTGAGTTTAATATGGACATTTTGTCATTGTACACGGCTCCTTTAAATTTTACTCGGGATATCACTTGACAAAGACAGATTACATAGTAAAGAGTTACATCCCTCCCTACTATATTTTATTCACCTAATCTGTTGTTGGGAAGCTGCTGGAATTGAGATTTGAAGAATTGCCTAGCGGCGAAAAATAAAACGAAGAAGCAACTTTTTTTTTAGTACGTTTAAAACGGCCTAGAAGTGTTTACTATTTATCTTTTTTTTCATTTGAAGTAGATAAGCTTTTAACAAATTTTGTTTATCTAATATTCTAAAATACGACGCGATAAACATTGAATTATTTAGCAAATGATATTCAGAGCTGTTACAATGCCACTCCGTATGGAAAAGGCCCGGCATGGCAAGGTGATTAGGGCGCTCGGCTCGCAATCTGCAGGTCGCTGATTCCAATCCCCGTCCCACCAGACATGCTCGTCCCTTCATCCGTGGGAGCATTATAATATAACGATCAATGCCACTATTCGTTGGTAAAAAAGTAGCTCAAGAGTTGGCGGTGAGTGGCTAGCTGCCTTCCTTCTAGTCTTTCACTGCTAAGTTAGGAACGTATAGCGCAGATAGCCCTCGTATAGCTTTGCACGAAATTCAAAACAAAACCTTATAGGGGAAAAAAATGTCTCAGTTTTGCATGCACTCCAGTGGCTCAGCGGAAAGTCTGAAGACTTACAACGCTAAAAAACGAGGTTTCGATACCCGTGGTGTATAGCTTTGCTCTTAACAACAAACAAATCAGATAATCCTAACTGTCGCCCATGTTGTTTTACGTACGTAGATAACGCCTTCCTGTAGTTTCGGTTTGTTTGTTTGTTTTGAATTTTCGCGTGAAGCTACACGAGGGCTATCTGCGCTAGCCGTTCCTAATTTAGCAGTGAAAGACTAGAGGGAAGGCAGCTAGCCACTCACCGCCAACTGTTAGGCTACTCTTTTACCAACGAATAGTGCGATTAACCGTCACATTATTACGCCCCCACGGCTGAAAGGGCGAGCATGTTTGGTGGGACGGGGATTTGAACTCGCAATTTGCGAGTCGAGCTCCCTAACCACCTGGCCATACCGGGTCTATAGTTTCGGAAATAGTTGTCTAAACTCTGATTTTTTTTAAAGTTATCACGCATGCACGTCAGTTATTAAAATTACTATACAATTTTTTGGTATCAAATAAAGAACCATCACATGCCAAGTTGTGAACGTCGATCAATCTCCAGTCGCCTCGAGTTACAAAGAGTAATTACTTCGCAATTTTAAGAGCCTTAGGCTATGAACGTTGTGTTGACTAAAGCCATTCAAAATTGGATCCCATATTGATTCACAAAGGAATAAGCAGCGCACAATTAATCTGCGCCCCTTAAGCGTGCTTCAGCTTGCAGTTGGAGTGTACTAAACACATCATATACACGTATATTAAATAAATTGAAGAAATGAACTAAGTGCTGTAAACGAACACTGGCGTGATGAATAAAATACGGCCCTATCCATAGCCTTGAGGTGTTTATTTTTGCTCACGAAACTACAGAAACTATTTTCGAAGATCAACAAGTTCGTGTGCAATTATAACTACCCTTTTATTTAATCAGAGGGAAGTCACTTAACTGTTGATGCACGCGGGATGAAATGTACACTAGTAGTTGTTAGGCCTCATCTATTTGTCAGTTTGTGTATACATAAACAAGTTATTTAATAGGTTTCAGCGGAAACAACAGATAAGCATAGATGATAGACAATTTAGTCTTAAAAGTTTTTAATGACGTCAAAAATGGATTACATTTCAGGATCGTGAAGTAATAAGATTATTAAAAATCCCAAGTTGAAGACTTCGAAGCGTGCAGGCTCTGTTAATTTTACGACTCGAAATTCGTAAGGAGTTCTGATTTCATTACCCAGGTGTCGCTGTCTTCGTTTTAAGTTGTAGTTATTTATCTCTTCAACAATGTGGACATAAGAACATGGGATTAAAAGATAAGCATCATATTAGTAGCTTGAAATAAATTCAAACCAATTTTTAAATGGAAAGAACCTAACCTAAGATATTATACAAAAATCACAAATATCAACAAGAAATAACTCACAAAAGTATAATTCTATATTTTTCTGAAAAATATAGAAAGAACATTGCTGTTAGTTATTAAACACAAAGGGTCATCTGTGCTCTGCCCATCACGGGTATCGAAACCCGGTTTTTAGCCGTATAAGTTTACAGACCTGCCGCTGTGCCACTGTGGTGGGGTGGGGGTGGGCGCCTTTTTATTTTTTGGTGTCTAAACTAAGAACACGCAGTCAGCCCTTCAACAAACCTAACCAAAGTCAAAATTGTGTATAATATAAATTAATTCTAGTGAAGGAGAACAAGTATTTTATTGATACTGTTACGTCTCCGTTCGTTAGTTGATTTTCCGTAACTTCGTTCCCACGAAACTTTAGCGACACAAGTCCTTACTTAATAAAACTGGTTTATTCTTTCCGAATACAACTTTACGATACACTTAATTTCAACAGTCGCGCTATAATAAACGCTATATCTCACGTGGCCATCAATATTTTGTCCGC
>NW_013668867.1:111924-122943 GCF_000517525.1 Limulus polyphemus | reverse complement strand
AATAACATAAAAATAGATAAAATAATAATGATAAAATGAATAATAATAATGAAATGTTAAAGAGGCCAGACATTGTACCTATTAATGGAAGGGCGTCTTAACTGAATCAAAAGGGATTCCTTATACTTTTTTTTTGTCGAGAAAATTGTCACAAGTTTCTAAAATTTTGAAGCCGAAACGTCGGGTACAAATGATTAAACATTTTTTTCTGAAGTTGTTTGCCGTCTTTATTAATTAAATAATGGTTTCTATCCTTCAGTCAGCACTGATAATTTTTAAAAAAGCAATATAAGCATATTACATCCTGAGTATGTTATCACTGCGTTAAGCCACGAGGCTAGATTCCCCAATTTTATATGCATCACAAGAGCGAAATTTACTGACAAAAAAAAAAATTTAGGATTGTTTGTGTAGTTTATTATAAATTTCGCGCAAAACTACACGAGGGCTATCTGCGCTAGCCGTCCATAATTTAGCAGTGTAAGACTAGAGGGCAGTCAGTTAGTCATGACCACCTACCGCCAACTCTTGGGCTACTCTTTTACTAACGAATAATGGGATTGACCGTCACATTATAACGCCCCCACGACTGAAAGGGCGAGCATGTTTGGTGGGACAGGGATTCGCACCCGCGACCAGTAGATTGCGAATCGAGCGTTCTAGCCACCTGGCCATGCAAATTTTAGGAAGACGTGAGCCTACCAGGGTAAGGATCCTAAAGTGATCAAAATAGTGACGTTTTCTTTAAAAACAAAACATATCGCCTTGTGACACCTACATGCGTAGAACCTCAAAGATATAATACACTGTCAAGGTATACGCAAGAAAAACATAAGGATGGTATACAGATAGACTTATGAAGTTTATAATTTGGTTTCAAATATGTCACATTACCAAATTAAGATGCCAGTCCAGGTAGCAAGTTTGGGCCCACTTTCTTTGGTAAGTCCTAAGGTTGGAATGATAATGATAATATTACATTAATTACATTTTTAAGCCTAAGGGTAATCTATAATTTAGTCATTTCGCTCTCAAGCTATACATGTGCTAGTTTGGTAAGTCTTTCCCTTCTGTTGGCATTAGATATTTCGTGTGATCCTGACGTGTGAGGTCAAAAGGATATCCACATGTTCACACAAGAGCATGTTCTCAAAAATGAGAATTTTGTTTGTTTGTCTGTAGTTAAGCACAAAGCTGCACAATTGGTTACATGTGCTCTGACCACGACGGGTATCGAAACCCAATTTCTAGCATGATAAGTCATACCGCCGTGCCACTGGGGGGCAAAAATGAGAAATAGGACAAATATTGAAGTCTGATTATTTTAGCACAAACCTGCACAGTCGAATATCAGCGCCGTGTCCGCCGAAGAGATTGTACACTGAATTTTAGTATCGTAAACACATCATACAGCTTACCGCTAGGCCACCGGAGGACAGAAATTGTTGAAAAAATGTGTTCATGGAATCGATTATAAATATAGAAACCCGAATGTTCATAGAACTTCAAGACCAGAAGATATACTTTTTGTTTTAAGTGTCACAGACATAGTTATCAAATATTTTGATACCATAAAACATTTTTGGATGCCCCCCAAACACAAAATAACTTGTGTCTTATTACTAAGGTTTTGGTTATTTTTCTCTTCTAACATATAAGCATCCACAACAAACGCCCAATATTTTTACAACCAACTTTATATACCGGCACGTGGCGGAAAAGTAGAACTTCAGTCGGCAAGCCTAGACGGAAAAATATGTCGTTGTTTTAGCGCAAAGCAACACAATGGGCTATGTGTGTTCTGTCCACTGCGGGGAATCGAACCCCGAATTTTAACGTCTCAAATTCATAAACTTACTGCTAGCCTAGACAGATAAATCTAGGTTTGGATCTGAGTGGTCGCGAACGTAAATATCAAACTGAGGTCGCATATGAACACATTACTGTGTGATTTATTTTACATCTAGGCCTAAATATAGAGCTGAATATATACATTAACTAACGGGAAGCCACACTTCCACTACAACAATGATACTAAACATGAATCATTACACAGCTTTATTTATTGTTAAGAGCAAATTACGCAACGGGTTATCTGTGCTCTGCCTTCAGCGGGCATGGAACCACGATTCTTAGCGTAATTATCTCCCAGGCTTACCGCTGAGCCACCGGGAAGCACACATATCTCTGACTTTCGCATTTAGTTTTTTTCGTTTCTAATACCTTTATCTATGCCTTCTGACAGCCGCAAGGACACCTACATTTTATTTTGATACTAATGTTAGTCAAGGCTTAGACCTAAATACAATATAAGCTAAGTAATAATAGACACATATATAATCATAATATATATATTATATTAAATTAAACAGATATATACAGAGGTGTGATCTTCTCGAGCGTATTTAATACATATAAATACGTTCGAGAAGATCACACCTATGTATATATCGAGCGTATTAATAATAAAAAACTTAAAGCACTACCAGGTTCGAAATATCGTTTGTTTATATTTATACTCTGGATAGATTGGTATCACTTTCGCAGCTTCAACACTGATCTTCAACTAACCAATTCAAAAAACATACATAACACATCTAAATTTTAATAAAATCAAAACATACACATACATACATATATATAAACACAAACATCCAAATTAAAATATTCTGGAAGTTAAATATAAATAATAATATATATATCAAATAAAATCCATAAACAGCTAAAACTTGTAAATAATGAACATAATTTTAAACATAAAAAACTCATAAGTTATTTAAATCCGATTCAAAGTACTTCCCTTTTTTTATTAAACAACTAGCATGGGCTTTTGGTAAGCGTAGGCGTATTTTCGAATCACGTTCATGCACGTTTTAGTTCTTAAAAACAAATACACATACAATACAAAGACTACATTTTTCTTAGGAAGGCAGATCCTTGCATAATATATTTACTAATCCCTCTGTAGGCAGAATTAACATTTTATTCAATTTATTTTTAAAACAAGGAGAAAGACTTGATCCAAAGTTAGAAAACTTTAATGCGTTTGAATAATACAATGTTCTTAAGCCTAACCAATAACGCGACAACAAAACAATATGCCACTGTTTTTGCTTATCGTCTCGTATTAATGTGTTAGTATACATGGTTATTAGACAATCAGTCGAATTAACAGTTAGGAATTGAAAAGCCTCCTAAAAAGTTCTATTCCTTAAAATATTTAGTAAATTCGCCCACCATTCCTAAACCATATTTCTTTGGTGTGAATCATTTCTTGTATGTCTTTCCCAGTACGTTATTGTTGTTGCATTTATAAGGGCATAGATTATGTGGCATTTAATGTCTGTTTGTGTTATAACTATTATGTAGTTAAGCAGATTAGGTGTTATAAATATTATGTAGTTAAGCAGATAAGGTGTTATAACTATTATGTAGTTAAGCAGATTAGGTGTTATAACTAATATGTAGTTAAGCAGATTAGGTGTTATAACTATTATGTAGTTAAGCAGATTAGGGGTTATAACTATTATGTAGTTAAGCAGATTAGGTGTTATAACTATTATGTAGTTAAGCAGATTTTGTGTTATAATCTTTATGTAGTTAAACAGATCTTGTGTTATAATCATTATGTAGCTAAGCAGATTTGGTGTAATAATTGTTATGTAGTTAAGCAGATGGAAGAAGAAAGTTAAGAAGTTCCAGAACTGACAAGTCGCCATCCTCAAGACGGCGAGGGAAATCTGTCATCTTAACTTTTCTATACTGTTTTTTTTTTTTTCACTAACAGTCCCTTCAGGTGTTTGTTAGCATACTGGCTTAGCACGTGTATATATATATATCCACAAACCTCCCTGTTCTATTTGCCGGCAAGGGGTGGACTGTAGGGCTTTTTATTATCATTATCTCGAGCGCACGTGTTCTCGTAGGAGCAGCATCTGGGCGAAACATTTATGAAGATTAAGAAGTTCCACACCTGACGAGTCTTCATCCGTTCCAACTTCTTTTATTCAGTAGGAACATCACTGTGTTTTATAACTGAATGAATTCATCAAAACAGAAACCAATACATTAATGGTGTATAAGTCTAACTTTAATGGTAGCACTTTTACACTACCCTAAGAACAGCTCACAGATTAGATAACTTTTAACTACAAGTGCTTCAGAAGGCTATCAAATATATGTTGTCTTTTAAATAACTTAGAATATAATTAAAGTATAAAGACTGAAAGTAGGATAATAGGTAGTAATGACCCGGCAAAGTAACGAATCCTTCGTTTTCTGATATAAAAACGCGTTTCACTTCTCTAAAATTTCAATGACACCCAACAAAAATATTAACTCGCTTAAACACACTATTGAGAATACCAGAAGATATCGAGAAGACTTGTATAGGAGGAGGAATCGTACAACGGTGACTTACAACGTTTACCAGAGATTTTTCAGTTAGATCACTAGACCTCTAGTTTTAACTGACACTCCGAAAAATGAAAAAAAAAGCATGCCAGTACAGTGCAACTTAGAAAGATCAATAGGAAATATATTTACAGCATAACATAATAATTATCAGACAGGTTTTGTTTGTTTTAGAGTAAAGCCACATTAGGCTATCTGCGAAGAATCGAACTCTGAGTTTTAGCGTTGTGCGTCCGTAAACTTACAACTGGAGGACTTTAAGCCGTCATCTTTACTAAAAGTAAGTTTTAGTTTATCCGTTTGTAGTTAAGCATAATGCTACACAATGGGCTTTCTGCGCTGTGCCAACCATAGGTATAGAAATTCGATTTTTAGCGTTATAAGCCCACAGACTTACCGCTATGCCACTGAGGGGCCCAAAATTAAGTTATGAAAAAGTATGCTATATGACTTGTATATAATAAAATAAGGTATGTATTCTCGGAGCTTAACAGATGGTGAAAATCAGAGTAATGAAACGAAAAATTCTTTAGTTATGTTTAGTTGTTTAAATTGAAGATCAGTACTATATTTGTTTGAAGTTTAGTTTTTTTAGTTGAAGGTGAATACAATATTTGTTTGTGGATGAAATATATGAAAGTTCTATTCTACTTAAATGCGTGACAATTACAATATATTTAATATTTATGGAAAACTTTTATTAAAATAAAAGTTAATTATAAAACACTCTCGCTATCTATGAATTTACAATATACTTAAAATAGATGGTTCACTTTACAAAACTTTACAAATATTGTTGTTATCATTACATAGAGGCATAAAACATTAATTATGTATTCTCAAGACATTTCAAAAACAGGGCAAAGGTTTTGTTTGTGAAAACATTTCCATCGTGATTCATTACACTGACAATAAATATCATAACAATTACACAGGGAACATAGTACTTGTCTAAAATATTTTGGGGAACAAAAATAACCATGTATATTTTAACATCTGCTACAATTAGAAATATTAAATGAATGGCTTACTGTTTATCCATCCCTTTTCTATATAGCCATTGATCCCTGGCTTTTTCAGAAGGCAATTTCCTATGTATTATGTTACAAATTTCACAACTGTCTTTGTTAATTCTAAAAATATACGAGTCATATGACTAGATTTAATTATATTACAAGTCTAGTGATTCATTTTGCTACCACTAAAAATAATAAATGATTGACTGACTGTTTATTCATACATTTTCTATTAAAAGTTCACAAAACATTGAAACTAACTCATAAACCCATACGATCTCGAACTTGTGTCAAAGGTGATCACACGGTCACACCCACACACTTATGCTATGAGCGAAGGATGATAACCTCATTGTGTCAATAGAAAGAAGAGGGGTCACTATCTTTGGGGTCATCGCGTATTATTCTTTAACCAATTAGTTTACTAACATAGAAAATACTTAAAATAGCAAACTTATCATTTGCCATAAATTGTTCACTCTGAGTTTAAATCATGCCATACAAATAAAACTCATAAAACTTTGCAGTCATCTTTCTATGTCATTATCATTGAAAGCCACTAAATAAGAATAAAATTCAAAGTTCTGTTTGATAAGTAACATTTGAGTCAAACTTTGACACTGCTCTGTTCTTAGGTGGTCGTCACGTGGTCACTGACGCATAAAAGTCAAAGGTAAGGTTGCCCTTAATAACTGCTATATATATATATATATATATATATATATATACTTGTTATATCATATTATTAGTCACATAGAAAAAAAACCACAATACCAAAAATTTATTGACAATCATAATCGTAAAATAAACTTTATTTATAAATCAATTGAATATTCTTCGAACAGTTCACATATTTAACAAGTTTACTGAAACATTAGTGAACAAAACTTCAGTATATACTAATATACTATTTACGAAAACTTTTCAGTTTATAAGATACTGACATACAACTCAATGTTATAATACCTGGCGTATATACTTGTTCTATCAGATTACTAGTTATCATAAATGAAACATTAGAGGCGAGTAATTAAAGTTTTTGTATTTTAGAAACTATACAAAACATTTCATACATTTGATAACTAAACTATCTGTCTTCCACCGCGTTTAACTTCACATACCACTTCCGTAAAACTTAAAACTGACATGTTACCTTCAATACGTGTAACGTACCGCACATTGGGTTTGCTGTCTATCATTACAGAATAAACTTTGCAAGCAAAACAAATTATATGTCCACTATACATTAACTCTGACAATGATTTTGCAGCAAAATAAATGTATATATTCTTACACTTTATATAATATTACAGAAGGTTAAATGTACATTTACAATATTTGATGGTTTATTTGTTTGTAATTAAGTACAAAGCTACACAATGGGCTATCTGTGCTTTGCCCACCACGGGTATCGAAATCCGGATTCTAGCGTTGTAAGTCCGCAGACATACCGCTGTGCCACTGGGGGGGGGGGGTTGATGGTTTAATAACAAATTATTTTCTACTTCTAGGTTACTACTTCCTGTTCTTGATCTAAAACTCACATATTTATCATTTAAATATAACACACAAAGTTATATACATTGTATAACTTCTTGAAGGTGTAATCATTTAGGCACGTACAGAAATATCAGTATCGTCGGTCTAACAAATTGGACAATTTTTATCTGAGAGATTAAGTCCTCTGACAGCATAATAATCTTTGATATTTACAAATAACAAAAACGAAATATCTATGGATTACCAAGGTTAAATTAGCTTTCATACAATTTAGTGTATAATCCTTGTTATACTTTTGTTTTTATAAGACTTGCGATAATCTAGTAGAAATGTTCATTTAGTTTTTCTTTACTTTCTTAATCACTCTAACATCGAGAAATGTTCATTTAGTTTGTCTTCACTTTCTTAATCACTCGATCATCGAGAAATGTTCATTTAGTTTTCTTTACTTTCTTAATCACTCTAACATCGAGAAATGTTAATTTAGTTTGTCTTTACTTTCTTAATCACTCTAACATCGAGAAATGTTCATTTAGTTTGTCTTTACTTTCTTAATCACTCTAACATCGAGAAATGTTAATTTAGAGATGTAATTCGGTATAAGAACGAGATGGAATTCAATATAAGCTAAACACAAAAATCAAAGATGCAATAAGTTGATGAAAATAAAGACACTGACGTTAGAGTACGTGAATTTTTAGCATTAAGATAATAATAATAGTATATTAGGATATCTTACTTTTAAAAGTAGATATATTTTGATCCGAGCGAAGAACCGCATGATCTGATCCGTCCGGTTCTGTGACTATACTACTACGATACTGAACCTCTAACAATTTACGTGACTTTAGGATTTGGAGAAGGTTTCACATTGATGTCTTCGAACGAGTTTACTGATGAGGAGTGTCGGAGCAAGCTGTAGTCACTAACTGAGAAACTTGAGGCATGCCGCACGCGCCGTTCGCTTGACCAATGTGATCGGTGTAGGATGATCCCATAAATATCTAACAGCACTGATCCATTAGTCTACATGAATCGTGTAGCAGGGCTAAAGTAGCTAAACTTAAAGTCCGTATCTAATACCTGTCTCCTTTTTCTGTGATTCGATTATACTGATACAGTACAGAAATAAGCCATCATGTATATACAGTGAGCCACCGAGATTATACTGATACAGTCCAGAAATAAGCCATCATGTATATATAGTGAACCACCGAGACTCTTACATTAGTCATCTAGTTATTCTCGGTCATTCACAAAAATGTCGCAACTCTTACAAAGTAAACAAAACTGAGGAATTTGTTTTATATTCACAAATTATAACGACGCTGCTTAGCAATTCTCCGAAAACAGTCTTATTCGACCTGTCATCCGACAGTTAGCTAATTACTACATAATTATGATTAAATCGGAAAAGGTATAGACTGAGACGAGCCTATTCCGCCATTAAGCTCATTAGCAACCTCTACAAGAATACACATCGCGTTTCATATCTAGAAGACAGCCTCAGTTCTGTTCAGATCGTTATTTTCTTTATACAAAATATGGAACTATTTGAAAAAGGTGTACACGTGGAGTCTACAAACATAAGTTAACACGTGAAACGTTAAAATCGAAAATTTCTAAAAAAAAGTAAAACAACGTGTTTAATTATACATTTACTTTATAGCCGTCCACTGACGTCACAAGGTTTTATAACACCGCCTATTATTTTTATTTAAGCGAATTATCTTAAGTTTTTAAGTAGAAAGTGGAGGATAATTACATTTCACGTTTTTGTATATTTTCAATTAATCTATACACGTGTGAGTATTATTCAAATAGACAACATACTCACGAAAACGACACATAAGTCAATGTTAAACAGACATATACAGCCATTAGGGTTGTGACAAGACACGTAGGATGATGATGTTTAACTTATTAAAATTAGAATACAACGAACCTATATTGAATTATTCATTATAATTGCTAATTGAATAAATAAACTCAGTATTCCGAAAATTGTTTAATCTCGAAGTCCACGTACAAGACAGGTCCAGTTCAATGTTTGTTATTGGGTTATACTAGTCTCAGATAATTCTACTCCTCATCAGTAATCCTGAACACAAGTTAACCAAAGAGAGATAAGCTGGACCTATATCACAGTGAAAAGTATCAAACATACTGTTGGTGTGAACGTGCTTTGTAGTCGCTATGAGGAAAACCTGTACACTGGATAGGTTTTCCTGAAGAACAAATGTCATTGGCCACTATATATGAATATGCTACGTCCATTATACTAAGATGATGCTTTCCAAACTTGTAAAATAATATTTTTTTCTATCCAATATGTTAACCTGTTCAAATACTGTTTTAAGTTTAATCCGTGTGTCTGTTGTTAATTACAAAGCTATCTACGTTCTGCCCACTGCGGGTATCTAAACCCGATTTTTATCATTACAAGTCCTCAAACTTACATAAAGTATTAAAAAAAGCATAATAACAAAAAACATAATAATAAAGTCGGTACAACAGCGTGTGGAGCCTAAAAATGTAAGACGGGTTGTAGTTGGTAGCATTCTTACTGGCTCGATTTAATTTAGCATTTTTTTACATCAGTAAACATACGAAAGATGCCGCCACCGTCACCTTGCATACTATGGCAATTTATCACAGTTTACTCGTAATGAATGTAAAAAATATATATATATATTAACTCACTATCATACAGATATCCCGAGAATTTTTTATTAAAAGATAGCTAACTTTTAATGAAAGTACTTCTACAAATAAACAAGTACGAGAGGAATTTGCTGGCTGGAAAATTTTTACCCACCACCATTACAGTCATTTGAGGTTGCTATAATAGCCTAGACCCAAAGTGTCATAATCTCCATATCTTGCTGACTAAAAGTTGTCTTCACTAAAACACATTCGCTGAGCCGACTGATCTGCAGTTAGTTCACACATGCCAAATTCATCTCAAACACACTCAATAAGATTGAAGTTTGTGATCATGGTGGCCAAAAAACATCAACTTAAGCCATTGTCTTGCACTTCTGACCAATTTCACACCAAAAGAGTACGGTGGATTTTTGTATTATTGTCTTGTCTATCAGATGAAAATGCATCACTACGTAGTAAAGATACTCAATAACAAGGACCCAATTTCCCACACCATTACACCACCTCCAACAGCGTAAACTGTTAGGACAACAGAAGTAGAGCCAAATACCTGTTGTGGTTTTCTACATATTTTGGAAGAAAAAACAGTTAAATACGTATCATCAGAACATGTCATTCGCTTCTTGTTATATACATATATGTCTGTACAGTCTCAGTTTCGTGATTTTGGACTCCTGCAAGTATTTCGTTTTTGCCTTTTTTATCTGTATATGTGTGTGTGTGTGCATCTAAGATAATAAACAGTTTTCAGACCGATTGTTGGCTACCATGTGACAGTTTTGTAATGACTTTGCATGGCACATTTTAAGAGATAGTCGAATTCCCTGCCTAACGTTATCCTATCTTTATCCTCTGTAAGTCAACAGCGGTTTGCGGCAAAGTTATTCCTATAGTGGCAGACATGTTTCCTTTCTATTACCATTGTTATCAAAACTCTGATCACACAATTTTGATAGCGATGATATTCTATTCTTGTTTTATATTTCAGGGTCTGAGTGATCGTTGCTCTGTGTTGCATCTCTAGACAGCCTCCAATATTACCTATCCTTATCGTCGGACCTGCATTATAAAACTACATCTCTGCAATTATAGAACTCAAGCAATGACCTGACACTTGAGCAGCATATATAAGTGGAAATAAAGTAGTCAGTCCCTGGACATTATTGGGTAAATGCAGCTTCTCAGACACCTCTGCAGAAAGTGCGTCATATCGTCCTGCAAAAACCACAGCTCCAGACAAATATTGTAATGGCCGAATAAGTTTCAGTGGCAAAACGTCTCACTGAATTAACCACTGAGTTTAATAATGGCTGGAGACGGCTTGAATGGGTAATGAAGAAAAACTTTAATATAAGTTTAACATAACAGCAAATGTACAACGTTTCGACAAGGTTTTGTCATCATCAGGTACAAATGATGCTGA
>NW_013668867.1:103610-111857 GCF_000517525.1 Limulus polyphemus | reverse complement strand
GATGATGACAAAACCTTGTCGAAACGTTGTACATTTGCTGTTATGTTAAACTTATATTAAAGTTTTTCTTCATTACCCATTCAAGCCGTCTCCAGCCATTATTAGTCTCAAAGTGGGTCCCTCGTCACCGAACCATTGAGTTTATTCCCGTGAGAGCTCATGTTTTCATTAACCCTAACAAGAGAAAGGGTTCGTATCGTTGAGTAATATAATTGAAAGTGAGATATTTTACTAAAACTCGAATAATTATTATGAATTATTTCTTCTACTTTAAACACAACAGAACGTTTAAATAAGAAAATATAAGCTTTTAATTTCCAAATTGTTATTGTTTTATACGCCCAAGACAAGAAGTCGATAAGTTTGTTTTAATACCGTGTTATATTTAACACTTATGAAAGACATAAACGTTACTAAAACACCCATTTTTTATATCCCATATCCATCTGCAGTTAGCTTTTCTTGAACTTAGTTCTCAGTCCTAAACTACAGGTCATGTTTTTGTTGTGGTCCTTTCGTGTTATAATATATATATATATGTTTTTTATAGCAAAGCCACATCGAGTTATCCGCTGTGTCCACCGAGGAGAATCGAACCCCCTCCTTGTAGCTTGCAAGTCCGAAGACTTGCCGCTGTCCCACCGGAGAACATATATGTATAGTGGATAGCTGTAACAGAGATAGCCCCGCCCAACCCCTGGTAGTTCAACGGTAAATCTGAGGGCTTATAAGGCTAAAAGTAAAGTTTCGATACCCGTGGTGGGCTATCTGTGCTACGTCCACAACTAGTATCGAAACTCGGTTTTTAACGTTATAAGTCTTCAGACTTACCGCTAAGCTACTGAGGGGAGGGCTTTAAAACCTAACAAAGGTTGACGCGCTGGGCTGCGGATCCAATTGTCCAAGGTTCGAAATATCTAACATATATATATACCTACTGGATATTATAATCGCACGAAAGGCGACGGATGCCGCTGACTAGTTGACCTCCTTCTGGTCAGAAGTTCCATATTAGGGATATTTATGCTTGTACATTAGGAGTCCCTGACTATTTAGTTCATACATCACGTAAGAGTGAAATGTCAAATGCCAATTACAGAGTCGTGTGCTAATAGGTTCACGCATATGCAGGGTCTAATTACTTCACATAATGATGGTCTAATTTTGCAAACTACAGGAATAATTAGTTTACCAATTTCATTAGCATTTCGAGACATAATAACAATTTTAGTTGCTTTACGCAAGCACGTAGTTCGTGGATATTTCGAAGGAATTACCTTAGGGAAAGGTATAACAACATATAATGAATGAAAAGGCAATAAACAGTTAAAATACAAATTGAAAAATCACGTCAGTCTTCAATTTTTCTTTTTGAAATAAGAGTCTAACTGTCTTAAGCATACTGACAAACTTCAAACTTTCTTGTGATTGTACAGTGCTTTGAAACGTTTTGTACTCTCGTAGTAATCCTATATATATATATATATATAGAGAGAGAGAGAGAGAGTATTTTTCAAGACTATGCAGCATTGACGCTACTAATTTATTCTAGTGAATTATTCAGCCAAACAAACAATTTGTAATTCTAAAATATAAAAATAAACGTGAAGCTCAATCTGTCATTCTATTTACCACTTGTTTAGGCTTTGCATTTATTTTATTTTTTGTATCTTGTAATAAGATTTATATGCAAAACAACCCCCAATATCAAATTTCATAGGTTGCAGTTTCAACCAATGTGTTTGCATTATATAAACAGCAGTCATCTAGCAAAGAGAATCGCACTTTTTCTAACCCGCCCTCTGTTACGAATTGTTCACGAATTTTTTAAAGTTGAATAAATAGGTAAACGTAAATAACTGACAGAAAACTTTATCCCGGATTGTGTTTAGGCATTTAACATATCAACTTTTGACGAATGGATGATACACGATGCCTAAACGATGGTATTATAAATTTTATTAAACTTATCTTAAACACATTTACCATTAACACGTCAGTCACTTCAGTGAAAAACTTTGCATCTGCTCACGTGTGTTAGGGAGAAACTTGAGAAGCACTCGTGTTAACCATTTCAGACCCTCATTTATCAAACTTTGCTGAAAAATGGAGCTGTAAGGGAAGCCAGAAATCAAGTTGGTGCACAAAATCTGATATATATATATACATATAAGCGATAACATAATAAGCCCTTCTCAACGTTACATTAACTAACATCACATCGGGCGTTGCCTAATGTGGAGAAACTATACTAATTATCTTTGAAGTGGTAGGGGATTACACAAAAAAAAATGTCATTAAAAACGCCCTATTCGTGCGAGTGAAAAGAACACATATTGTTACAGAGTTGCCTGATAATATTTCTTAAAGTAACACAGAAATGAAATCTGTCTGAAGCCGATCATCGTTTCGTTAGGGCATCCGCTCAATAGTCAGGTAGAAAATCCCATAATAATGGTTACAAAAAGGACTCAATGATTAATCCCCTATCAGAATCGTAAGGCTGAGAAATTATAGTCTGTAACACATGGAGGACAACACAACGTACTTAATACAAAAACGTACGTATAACAACGATTCGGTAATTAATACGGTTTTGGTTTGTACGCAGCCTTTCGCGGTGTGGCAAGCAATACACGAATTTCCACGAACGTCAAACGAACTTTAATATGTAAAATCCGCCATCGGCGCCTGAAAGTCATATACACACATCTATGAACCTCTTCAATAAATTAGTAATAACATTTACATATTGTCTATTTTTAACTAGAGGGTTTCGTAAGTGAAATGCCGAAACGTTCTGAGCGGTGTCCCTTTACGTCTCAAAACAACAACTAATAGAATGATTTAATAAACAGGAATTTTCAAACGAAATTCCTAAATCTAGAAGGTCATTTCGGCTTCTTTCCAAAATTTTGTTTTTATTCTGACTAACAGATTTTTTTTTTTAATTTTTATGGGAAGGAATATAATATTTCTCAATAAAATCCTAATATTTCAGTCTTGAGTTTTTCTATGAAATAAACACGTATCGACTATAGGGAAGGCAACTCCGCCAACTCTTGGGCTACTCTAGTCAAATAGTGAGATTTGACTAGCACTTATAAAGTGCTATAAAGTGTCGCGCGCAATTGTTTCTTTTTTAAGGCAAAAGGGACACGAACTGTGGACCCTCGAATCCAGAGACCTGCATACTAATCACTAGGCCATGACCGACCTCTGACCTATTTTAACTTTGTGCATACATTTAACATTTATTTTCTATTACATATCTAGCTTCAGAAGATGTAGTTGCGTATGGTGTTTCTCATACCTCCAAATTCGTAGTCATGATCCAGTCAATGAATGTCTCGCCCGCTTCGTGGATTGTAACATATCCCCCCGGTACCGCAGTGACCGGACAGTACAACACGAGATGGTCTGTGTCTTGTGGGGATTCCTGACATGATGGGCATGTAGGGGATTCACGATAACCCCATCGATTCAGGTTGGCCGCTGTTCTGCCATGGCCTGACCTCAGCCTGTTTGGTTTCAGTAGATTATAAAATTTCAGCGAGCACGTTACATTTCTCATGATTGTGGCATACACTTAAAGCATCTGAAATACAACAATATATACATGTATATATGTTCGTTTTTAACTCTGGTAAAAATACTAATTTAAGCAAACTGGTATATAAACGGAATATTTCCAAATCTAAAAGCTTGTGGACTAGAGGGAAGGCAGCTAGTCAACAGCATTTACCGCCAACTTTTAGGATATTCTTGGCTGACGAAATAGTAGGATTGGGCAGTCTCCCGTATAACACTCCCACGGTCCTAATGTGCGGGGCTCATTTTTTCATTATTATTATATTGTGATTACCGGATGCGAACGTTGGACCTGCAAATCCACAGTCCGCAACAATAATCACTAGGTCACACCCGGCCTGTATAAATTGCAGAAAAATTACATAGTTTACATAGATAAAAATACGTATATATATATATATTGTGTGTGTGTATGTTCATGCATAAATATTTTTATTGTTGTTAACCAATTCGGAAAATTTTGTAGTTTTCTTAAATATTGAACACAACATGCTGTAACCGATACGAGACAAGAACGTCCAATAAATAGAGGAATAAATAAACGTTTCTCAGTGTCTCGTGGAACATAGACGTTTTTTGATATTTTTTTTTTATTTTGACGATATGTTTTCTATCAATTATTGATAATCAGAATATTGTCGTTTTGGTGAACATTTAAGGAAACTGAAGGATATCGTTACCTCTATTACGATACTCGCGACATCTAGTAGCGAAGTTTTAAACTTTAATGCAATTAGTCTTTTCACATAATAAAATATTATTATTTTCTGAAAGAAACTGTTCATTTATGTATTTTGTAGCATATGATATACTATTGACTTAATCACACTCTTTTCTCATAAAACAATCGCTATAAATTAAACAAAGAAGATTATTTTTATGGTTGTATTGGGACTTGTAATTATGGAGTTTCAACAAGTAATGACGGTTTCACGTGTATTACACCCTACTTTATCACCCCTGTAAGAGATCTAGGGAGAGATCATCCGAGCTAACCAGAACAGTATTCTACTTTATCACCCATGTAGGAGATCTAGGCAGAAATCCCCCGAGCTAATCGGAACAGCATCCTACTTTATCACCCATGTAAGAGACCTAGGCAGAGATCCCCCGAGCTAATCGGAACAGCATCCTACTTTATCACCCATGTAAGAGATCTAGGCAGAGATCCCCCGAGATAATCGAAACAGCACCCTACTTTATCACCCCTGTAAGAGATCTAGGCAGAGATCCCCCGAGCTAATCGGAACAACACCCTACTTTATCACCCATGTAAGAGATCTAGGCAGAGATCCCCCGAGCTGGAACACCATTCACGTTATCTATATCCCTGGCTCGCGACTATGGCACCATTTTGTATTTAATTGGGTCACGACCATAGCACCGTTTTATATTTAATTGGTTCACGATCGTGGCACCATTTTGCATTTGAAAGTTACAAACTGAAATTTCGTAAAGACACAACATCATGTACCTACAAGTTGGAGTCTTGGGTACGTGGTGTCATTAATGGCTGAGGATCTTGTTTTGCACTGATGGCGTGGGAACATTAATAACAACCAACACGACCAACGAACTCCAATCAATATGACCAAAGCTTTATAAGTGTTATACGCTGTAAAACTTCTAAGCCCAACCTTCTTGAATTTTTTTAATATCTATTAGTACAGATATATGACAATGTCCCCTATATATATAATACTAGCACCTTGTGTTGTAAAAATTAACAACTTTATAATTACAAATTAAGTAACGAAGAACAAACTCAAATTTACAAAAATATGCAGATGATTACCCCAACTAGTTTCGACGTACCAAGTGCGTCATTTTCAAGGTATACTGTGTGTGTACAGCGACATCTAGCGAGTGTTGTTTTCTCGATATGATTTTTTCGTACATATTCCGTTGAAAAATGTTTTTCATAATTGAAGACAGCACAAAATACTACTTAACTTGGTCACTAGCATAGTCAAATACGAAATGTGCCATGATCGTGAGCCAATCAAAAATAAAATGGTGCCGTGGTCATGAGCCAGTCAGTAATTGTATTTTCTGATTGCTTGAAAACTCAATTTATGATATATTGATTGGGATAAGTCTCACTAACTCAAACGTGCATCAGTGATATTAGCAATTCTATCACTTGAATTATCACTATAAGGAAGAAAATATAGAATAACCATTGCTTTTATGGATAAACACAAAAATAATTCTCGAGATATTTCGGAAACTCTACTATACTGTGAATTTGAATAGACTTAATTTTGTAATAATGGCCGACAATCAACAACAATGTATGTTATTTTATCCAGGCATCTAGGTTGATATAGTTTGTTGAACTTTATCAAAGGCAAAATTTGATCGAGCTTAGTTTTTTGCTTTGATCTATACAACTTTATATAGACCACAGACAAATAAACGGACAACGTTCGTTCAGAATATACATATATATATACACGGAGGCAGAGAAATAAATATTTATCACTGCTTCAAGAGATGTTTGGATTATGAGCTCAAACCCCTTATAAATAAACACTATTGGAATCTAAGCCTAATTTATAGGCTGAAGCTCCACTAGGGGGTATAGATTTTGTTGATTTTATTTTACTTATCTGTATGTAACAAGCATTATTCCAGTTTGTTCTATAATGGTTACTACCCGAGTTTTTATTAAGGCATAAAAATAAGTGGCTTATAATGCTTACACTAACACATAATTCGCATACTGAATTGCAAAATTACTCCTAGCGACATCTGACAAAACGACAGTAAAACACCACTATGTTCTATACAGTGCTGCCAGATGGCTTTCACTAAATTGGGCGGCATCTTTTGTAACTTGCGAAGTTTTATTTTATTTTGTACATTTATCTTTTTTTTTTCTTTCTACAAAGATCGACAAATTGGGTTTAACTCATATCTACACAGCAACAAAAATAAAAGCAACAGTTAAAAAAGATTATTATTTTACAAAGGAGATATGAATGATTTTAACAAATGGCCTACTGTGGTCCAAACAACAGTTCATACGTAATTACATAAATTTTTCTTCAAATGAAATTAACTGCAAAGACCTTATAATTATTATAGAAAATACCAAAACCTTCTGTTTAATTTATACTAAAGTTTGTTTATGAATTTCGTACAAAAATATATGATGACACAAGACATAAAGAACCTAGTAACCCCTCTACAACTTAACCCCAAAAGTATGGAACCACCAACATCAAACAAGACAGACCAATGTTCTATCGAAACATGTAGTATGTTTCCCTAATTATAAATCATTTCATTATGCTTATAAATCGTTGTTTGCCAACTTACTATCATACTAGCTGGATTACCCGCCCCCTGGACGGAAGTTATGTAAATTCGTGATTAATGAAAGGTTATCTTAAAACATGAAAAGTTGCTTCCCTTATATGTAATTGTAAAAAAAACTCAAAAACGCCCACAAAAGCTGCAAAACACAAAATGTGAAACCGCAAAGTTGCATGTATCTCCGCATGGACCCGACAAACTTTCATGCCAAATTTGGTGAAGATCCATCAACAGAGGGCAAAGTAGTGGTAAACAATGCAAAATGCAAAACTGAAAATTCGTATGCATCTCCCCATGGACTCAATGAACCTCCATACCAAATTTGGTGAAGATCCATCAACAGAGGGCAAAGTAGTGGTAAACAATGCAAAAACGCCCATAAAAACCGCAAAATGCAAAACTGAAAATTCGTATGTATCTCCCCATGGACCCAGTGAACCTCCATACAAAATTTGGTGAAGATCTATCCACACCCTGCGTGGTAGCTACATAGACATACAACATAAAACAGACAATACTATTATATTTATATAGATATTACCTGATGTTGACGAAACCTTGTACAGTTGCTGTTATGTTAAACTTATATTAAAGTTTTTCTTCATTACCCATTCAAGCCGTCTCTAGCCATTATTAGTCTCAAAGTGGGTTCCTCGTCATCGAATTCGAAATAGATATTAAACGTTCTAACCAATACTGTTAATGAAAGTAACATTAAAATAAGAAAATAATATACCTTACGTAGATTAGTAAAATGTGCTTCTTTACTCTAGTAACACGTGCTATTATTACTAGTTCATCTGTTTAGTCTCCAGGGCAACATGTAAAGAGAAATATCGCAAAACTCCCGATACTAAAAAAAAAAGGGGGACTTGCAGGAATATCGAATTCTATCGGTAAGCACAGCTTATGGTTTTATTAGTATTTATCAAAAAAATCGTGTTGCACGTGACACACTCAGCTCGAAGACATTTGAGCTGTCGGGAAATGTAAGATATCATCTCAATCGATTCACTCCAATTAGCTAAGTACCGTGCGCGTGGATAGTTGGGGGAAAAGGGAGCAATGTGAAAGATACACAACACACGCAGTGTCGCCATGCATTAGTTCGGATTGGCTAGTGTTTTTAATTTGAAATTCCGTAGCTACTAACAATTGTTTGTTTTGGAATTTCGCGCAAAGCTACACGAGGGCTATCTGCGCTAGCCGTCCCTAATTTAGCAGTGTAAGACTAGAGGGAAGGCAGCTAGTCATCACCACCCACCGCCAACTCTTGGGCTACTCTTTTACCAACGAATAGTGGGATTGCCCGTCACATTATAACAAAATGGAGTC
>NW_013668867.1:99501-102643 GCF_000517525.1 Limulus polyphemus | reverse complement strand
ATATATACACACACACATATATATATATATAGAGAGAGAGAGAGGAGGGGGGGGGGAATTAAATACAACTAACATAGGACTATATGAAAAAAAATTCTCATCGGCATTTGCATTTCCACCGACTCTTTTTTTTAATTTCGAAATTTCCGCGCCAATTTCTAAATGTTAAATTCACGCGCTGCCTATACAAGGGCTTGATTGATAATAAGTTTCATATGGTGTTGCCTGGAGGCAGGGTTGTATATATATATATATATATTTTTTTTTTTTTTCAAGAGTACATTACAGCAAAAAGTTTTCAATTTTTGCAATTTCTAAAATCTCGTATCGAGATCAACATCGATCGATCAGTCTTAATATGTGCTGAACGGTCAATCTGAAAAGAAAACTAATTAAGAACAAAAATTTTTCTTTTTTGTGAGGGAATTTCACGAAAAATGGGAGTTCCTCCGTCGACTGATTGAAAGAACTATTTCGAAGATAGAAGCATGAACGGAAAATATGCGTAAAGAAAGGAACGTGTTTGAGTATATATTTGTTGTTGTTCGTTTATATATACATATATATTTCATGTCGGTATTACATACATACATGATTTTATTTTACCATGTCGAATGAATTAATTTAAATTGAAGTAAATATATCCTCTTTGACATTTGTAACAGAAATAACAACTGTCAAAAAAGCGCTCACTTCAGTAGCGGTCTTTTATTGTGTTCAGTAAAATGACAAGGAACTGTGCCATCCAGCAGAAAAAAATTCCCGCGACTACTTAGCGAACCTGAGCGCTCTATTGTGCTTGATTCACCCATTGCCTCAAAAAAAAAACATTTTTGCCAACAATGCATTGCTTAAAAACAAATGCAATGGGCCCGGCATGGCCAGGTGGTTATGGCACTCGACTCGCAATCTGCGGCTCGCGGGTTCGAATCCCCATCACACCAAACATGCTCGCCCTTCAGCCGTGGGTACGTTATAATGTGACAATCAATCCCACTATTCGTTGGTAAAAGAGTAGCCCAAGAGTTGGCGGTGGGTGGTGATGACTAGTTGCCTTCCCTCTAGTCTTACACTGCTAAATTAGGGACGGTTAGCGCAAATAGCCCTCGTGTAGCTTTGCGCGAAGTTCAAAACGAACAAACAAACAAATGCAATGAAATTTTCCTCACTGAAATAACACATGGAATGACAAAAGACGGTTTAAACGGCCCACTAGACAATCATATTGAATATACGCTATGATCCAAGGGATTGGGTTGATTGCACATTTTAAATTTATTCATCACTATTTTTAGAAAAGTAACCGTTGATTTATTTCAACAGGCATCTGCTAGTAATACATATTCTGTACATTTTATTACAATTGATTCCAATAAAAATGTTTTCATGTTATTCTATTACAATATATGGTTTAATACTTTAACTTCAAAATGTTAGTAATGTCATGAAAAATATCTTATACGATACTCCGATAACGATCCACTTTTTGCGCGCATTTTATTTGTATACTAGCAGAGACCCTCAAAACATTTGCAGTCAGATTAGTAATTCTTTATAGACGGGAATTTTTGAATAATATAAAATAATTCTAATCGTGGTCACAAAACTCTATACGTATTAGGCCTAACGTTTTTAGCCGCGGCATAGCGGCTCATAGAACAGGCTCTGAGTTTGTCTTGTTTTTTGTTTTTCCAGTACAAACTTTTAGTTCAAAACTCCGTCATCACATGACCGATTTGAGATCTAACTTCAGTTTTGGACTCAGAAGGTCAAATCCTTTCTATCGATACATTTGACCAATCCCAAGGTCTCATAGATTAATTTACTCTAATCCTGCCTAAAATAATTTCAATTTTAGGGTAAGCTGGTAAAAATCTTGGTGAGTAATAAAATTGAATCGAGTTATACGCGCGCCCGACGCTTGATATTGCTGTCGCATAAAAATATAGCTAATAAGAAGGGGGAAAAAAAGGTCTCATAGGTTAATTTACTCTAATCCTGCGTAAAATAATTTCAAGTGCAGCGGCTGTTGAGGATTCCCCCTTGTTTGCTTTAGTTTATATAGGGCTAAACTTTACCTTACTTAATACTATCAATAAATACACTTGTAATGTTTTCTACGATTTAACGTTACACCTTTAAATGAAAATTTTGATAATTTGTTTGTTTGTGTGGAATTAAGCACAAAACTACACAATGGACCATCTGTGGTCTTCCCAACACGGGTATTGAAACCCGGATTTTTGCGTTGTAAGTCCGCAGACATAATGCTGTGCCACTAGGGGTGGGGCAAACTTTGATAAACTGTAGGTGTTCTATCTCCATGCATAGGTATGTCAATGACCGGCCTAATGTATATTTTATATATTTTGAGTGTAATGTCTGGTGAAGCTCCTTGATTATTACCTATCAGACACACAAAATATCTCGCTCTAAGTCAGATCCAATGTTTGACACTCCTAATATGTTTACTCCACGTTAGATGTGGTGACTTCGAGGAGTGTCCAATCTAGATATTGTTGGGGTTTTGTTCTGCTTTCTTTAGTTGATTTTGTGAATAATATTACCTGTGTTTTATGAGTGTTTATTTTGATCCTCCATTTCTTACAGAATTGTTCTATTTCGTTTATATTGGTTGTATAATGTATGATGCTATTATATGATTTTGGGCACTCTTCCAAATGGCCACATCGTCTGCGAACTGTGAAAAGTGAATGAAATTTGGGTCTTTTTAGAGACATTTTATTTATATACATGGTGAACAAGATAGGGCTAAGTACTCCTCCTTGTGGGACTACTGCCCCGGAAGTGAAGATAGCTTAGAAGGTGCCTTCCACGTTTACTCCGATGCTCTTATCCTCCAGGAAGTTTGATAACCAGCGAATAAATTCATTTGGAAGTCCCATTTTGGACAATGTATATCTGAGACCGTTGTTCCCAATTTTGTCGAATGCTTTTTCTAATTCGAAGAAACATCCGACCTTGCAGTGGTTCTTATTAAAGCCGTTTATTATTTCCTCTGTTAATCTAAGTAAGTGATTAATAGTTTGTCGGTAAAGCCGTTTCGAACTTCTGGTAGATTTGAAGTTAATTCTAGAAAAGTAAGTAATCCATTGTTTTGTATTTTTTTCCAGCAATTCTC
>NW_013668867.1:74220-98500 GCF_000517525.1 Limulus polyphemus | reverse complement strand
ATTCAAAACAAACAAACAGGTCCTTGTACAATCTCTGAGATCTCTTTTTTTTTTATTTGTATGTTTTGTATTTTGTCCTTTTCTGGCACTCGATTTTTGAGTGTTTTATGTTGTTTATTACATCTGCAGTTGTGATTGGTTTGACTAATTGTTTTGTTATGTGGTCATATCGCTCTAGAGATTTAAAGAAAAAAAAGGTTCATATTCTCCGGTCTAACGTTGAACAGACAGTTTTACCTTCTGGGGAGACTCCAGAAAGTCTGCTCTGTAATCAGTTGATAACATGACATCTCCTTCACTCCTCGCCATGGTGTCCATACTAGATAATGGTTTCAGCTCGGCTTGGGTAGAAGAAGAAGAAAGTAAATTCTCTTCTCGATAATTCTGTTTCTAATAAGAAGAATGAAAAGATTTTCAAACTATAAAGATAAGCCAGCAACCGTGGTTGCAAAAAAAAGCATAATCAAAATACAGCGACAAATTTATTTTTAAATATTTTCTGAATTAGCAATCTTTAGGTGGCAGTAAAGAAAACCGCTGGCTAATCTGTACGATCAAGAAGATTGATTGATTGTTTTTAATTATGCACAAAGCTACACAAGGGCTATCTGTGCTCTGCCCACCACGGGTATCGAAACCCGGATTCTAGCGTTGTAAGTCCGCAGACATACCGCTGTGCCACTGGGGGGGCATCAAGAAGAAGCAAAATGTTATCACGATATAGGACTCGCCTATCTTGTACATGTTCTTTTTTACAAAATAAATTCACAAGAGAGGGGAAACATCGGAATACTGATGATATTTATCTATTTTGATACCACTATTCACTGGACCAGATTTAGCTAATAAATTATGAAGATTACTATTTGACACAAAATATTTGTTGATTTGCGCAATACACTGATGTCTGTGGTACTTATTAAAAAGAGAACTGGACATGGTATGATGGTTAGCGTATCCAAGGAAGCTGGGTTAGAGATTTGAAGCTACTGAATACGCTTCACACTTTTAAGGCGCGTTATAAAAGTGGCAGTCAATTCCTTTATTCACTTAAAAGACAGGCAAAGCGGTTGTAGTAGCGGGTGCTGGCTGGCTGCCTGATTCCATTCTGATCGGGGTCTGATCTGGTCACTTACCCACGTGGGCATAAAGTTCTGTTTGTTTGT
Source organism: Limulus polyphemus (assembly GCF_000517525.1). Lineage (NCBI taxonomy): Eukaryota > Metazoa > Arthropoda > Merostomata > Xiphosura > Limulidae > Limulus > Limulus polyphemus. Next base: position 97,334 of record NW_013668867.1, on the reverse strand, counting down.
TGTTAAGAACAAAGCTGCACAATGGGCTCTATGTATTGGGTATCGAAACAAGATTTTTAGCGTTATACGCCCTTAGACTAACCGCTAAGCCACTGGAGGAAAGGGCGAACAAAGTTCTGTTCAGTTTTAAAATTCCAGTTTAGAGTACCTACACTGGGCGAAATATTCTAGCACTACTAAAATTTGAGGGCTCATATTGCCAAAGTTTGGGGTTCGATACCTAGAAATAAACCATACACCCTCTCCAAATTTCCTTTCACTGTCTCAAATTCCGAATGATATTGTTATTTTAACGCAAAGTCACGCAATGGGCTATCTTCGGGAATTGAGGCGTTTGGTAGTCAACTCTCATGGACTAATAGCGTTGATAATGTACCTCTTAAAAAGCTAGAAGTAAAACTGTATTCCGAAACGTTCGAATCCTGTAATAAAATGTCGCAAGTGATAACAGCAAAATCGACACCTTCTTTACCTGTTTTTAATAAAATTTTTTAAATGAAAAAATGCTTGCAAGGAGTGAATAAATGCGAGTGATAGTTTTGTTAGGTTGTCGTCGTTTCCATCTCTTCTGTTGGGCTTCCCCCTTCCAGCCACCAGTACCCTTCCCCCAAGGAGGCGCTCCCCACAGTTTGGAAAACACTGCGTTATAGCAATAACCTCATTATTTTTTCTTCATTAACAAATCATTGGAAAAATACTAAATATTCAGCAAATTTTATTACCTAACGCCATGGCCAGGTGGTTATGGAGCTCGACTCGCAATCTCGCAAACATGCTCGCCCTTTCAGCTGTGGGGGCGTTATTACGTGACGGTCAATCCCACTATTCGTTGGTAAAAGATTAGCCCAAGAGTTGGCAGTGGGTGGTGATGATTAGCTGCCTTCCCTCTAGTCTTACACTGCTAAATTAGGGACGGCTAGCGCAGATAGCCCTCGTGTAGCTTTGCGCGAAATCCATAACAATAAGACACACAAGACTGACAAAATCTGGGTATAATAATCGCTAAGACTTTGTTTGTTCTACACAAATCTAAATTTACTTGTTGTTAAAGCCAATACACCACAAAACTACTTTCACGATTACTATAATTTTTTTTACATTTGATAATGCCGAAAAATATTGTTAAAACTGGTTTTATCCTGTATTAATTCTCGCTGAGCGTTTATTTGCGAAGTCTTCCCATATTTTTGGAGCTAGCAGGATCAAACCAAAACAACTTTTATGAAGTTTAAATTCGTAGGCCTGCGTAATCTTTATTATAGCCATTATTTTCTGTTATGAAACATACACAAAGTTTTTGCCTACGTCACATCCGGTAATTGCAAACACATCACCTGACATAATATAGAATTAACGATATTTATTTTTCCCACTGCAGCGACATCTACCAGATATGGTACTAAAGTCGTTTCGCAACGATGTAAAACATGTAATGTGTGTATGAACTAGAAACTATGTTTCATTGCAAGAAAGTCTACAGTAACTGACTGTTACAAAAGTGTACAACCATCGTTACCTTTTACGAGTCCTGGTGAATAGTTATGTTACGTGTTTATAATGTTTAGAACTTTTAAAGGTTAACTAAACATGATGACCGAAGCGGCCGAGAGAACTCGGAATTATTCGATAATGCACTTTATTTATTTCACAATTTCCCGCAGGGGCTATCTGCGCACAACCATCCATAATTTTGAACTAATGGAAAAGTCTATTCTTGTCTTAACACAATAGTTGCACAATGCGCGCTATCTGTGTTTTATCCGCCGCGTGAATCGAATCCAGAATTCTGTTATTAAAAATCCTCAAGCTGCTGACCCACGTGGTTCAATAATATAAAGTGAAAAGAAAAAGGCTTTACAGTACAGTTAAAGTACTGACTTCCTAAACACCTAAGTTTATTCTGTTAATATTGTTTAACCTCACTTTGAATTATCTTATCGTTCAAGTTACAGCACCACAGCTTAAAAACTTAAGTTTGGCTTGTATGGTGTTTGTAATGTTCTATATCAAGGGTTACTAATGGTGTGGTCTTAGTTACGTGCAGAAACTGTGAAAAGGGGTAGATTTACTTGCTTCAGCTCAAACTCAAGCTTGCGCTCCCCAAGTGGCACAGCGGTATGTCTGCGGACTTACAACGCTAGAAGCCAGGTTTCGATACCCGTGGTGGGCAGAGCACAGATAGCCCATTGTGTAGCTTTGTGCTTAATTACAAACAAACAAACCCAAGCTTGCAGAGAATCGAACCCAAGATTTTAGCGGTGCAAGTACGTACACTTACCGCTGACCGACCAGGGGACAATGTAATAAGTCTCAATTTCTTTATGACGTGAAATACATAAAAACCATTTCTTCATTATAACAAATTTAATTACCATAAAATTTCGTCAGGAATCAGAACTTATTAAGTTTGTAAAAGATCGCGACAGGTGAAGCTGGTCTGACTAAAAAGTATAACTTTTACGTTCTCTATATCATGTTAGTTATTTTAAAGAAAAACTATTGAACCGTATCTGAATTAATTACTGCTTTCCCCAGGACGGAATCCTCGAGAGGTATATCGCTTCCATATGTAAACGAATTTTACTACACTTCTGGTTGACAAATATACAATAATGAACAATAACTTACTCATCGGATGGGAAAAAATACTGACTTACATCGTCATGCGATTGCCTGTTTTTCCTGTAAATTTATGAGTTCCTACAGTATTTTTGATGAAACTTCAAGTTTACTGTGACACAAAATTACGATCCCTTGAAAACAATATCATGAATAATTTATTTCTATTCAATGATTTTGAGTTTATATAGAGCTTCGAATCCGCGTGTTGAGTTTAAAATGCACCCTCTCTCTCTATCACACACACACACACCCTTCTCCGTTTGATCAAGAGCTCGTGAAGATGAGCTGGAAAGCTTGCGATAACAATGTGAGACAACACTTGTTTTTACTTGTAAGCCTTAAGATTCAACTCCTGTGGATGGAAAGATTTAAACTAAACGGAAAATATAAAAGCGTAGTTCTGAAGATATATACGTTTTGTTTCATATTTACCTTCCTCCAGTCTTTATCACCTTCATTCGATATAGGTGACGACAACCTATTACACGTTGTATCATGTCATTAATCCAAAAAATGCAAGTTTCAGACATGTGTTTTTAAATAGCTGTTTTCATCGGTGATAATGAAGCTTAACATACATTGTGTTGTTGGTATTATTCGGAAAAAAAATCCTCCAAAAACGTAAAGCTAAGGTGAGTTTTCAAGAAGTGATTAGTCTTTACACTGTATATATACATTCATTCTTTCTTTGTTACTGGAGAGGATGGGGGGGTATATATACCCCCTGTAGCACAGATGCAAGCAGCATCACTAAGTCTGTTATCAGAAATGCAAAACGTACAAAAGCTATACAGATCTTTTAAAATCCTAAGCGAGGAAATAATAAAATGAAATTGTATTAAACGATTAAGCGCACCTGCAAGTACGCATGCTCGAGGGTATGGCCTTGTAGCTGATGATACCTTGTTTGTTTGTTTGTTTTTGTTGAATTTCGCACAAAGCCACTCGAAGGCTATCTGCAATAGCTGTCCATAATTTAGAAGTGGTAGACTAGTGGGAAGGCTTTAGTGAACACCACCCACCGCCAGCTCTTGGGCTACTCTTTACCAGCGAAATGTGGAATTGACCGTTACATTATAACGACCCCAAGGTTGAAAGGGCGTTCGATGAACTCTGATGATACCACTGTTATTTACCAATAGCGTCAAACTGTATCATATAAGTAACATAAAGTTTTGATTCAGCTGAGTACGAGATAGTTTGAACAGAATGTACTTTGTATTTTGGATCAGAAATGACTAAAACTGTAAGTTATACAAAAGTACAATAATGGAAGACAATAATTGTACTGAATTGATTTTATATTTGGGAAACTAATGCTAAACAACTGTAAAGGTTTACTGTTAGTAAAGTAACTGTATTTCATCTGATTTCATTATGACAAACTTGAGTAGAGACTGTTTTGCTTGCCCCGAGAGTACATCTTATGCATGTTTTTGTGAAGAAAAAGGAAACTTTATTTCCATAAAGAGCGTTTTTAACAGAATTGATTGCAAATATTTGCAGTGCTAACTAATTTTTTTTTATATTCGTTTGTTTGTTTATTTGACGTTAAGCACATCTATGCTCTGCCCACCACGGGTATCGAAACCCGGTTTCTAGCGTTATAAGTCCGCAGAACATGCCGCTGTGCCACTGGGAGACATTTCATCTACGCTAGTCCTTAATTTTGAAATGGTAGGTTATAGAGGGAAGGAAACCAGTCAACAGCACTCACCAACATCTCTTGAACTACTCTGATCGAATAGTAGTATTTGACTGTCACTCTTATAACACGCCCACGGATCCTAACTATAAAGCGCATTTTAGGAGCAATAGGACGAGAACCTTGGGCCCTAGGATTCACAGTTCGGCATGCTAAATCCTAGGTCACACACGACCCAACCGAATTTTGAGACATGGTATAAATAGATTCTTGTTTTTAGTTACAAATCATCACGATATCCTGCTTCAAAATACGTACAAGTATACTCCAGTGAGATCGAATACTACTAAACTGACTAACGGATATGTACTCACATAACCATTAACTACATAGAGCTGAAAGAAATGACAAAAATGAGCTGTTGTCACTATCCCTTTTCACACCAAAATGCACATCTGGTGAGAATGAACAGTGATTGCCGTTTTCAATCTCGACTGATAAAAAAAACCTAGCACAGTGAACGTTGGTTTTGACTGTACCTTACCTACGATTCGTATTACTTTAATCAAATACTATATAAATTGAATTCGTTTAATTTAGGATAGACGCATTCGGTTAGTGTAGCAACCACGCTTCCTGTATATCGATGTGGAGCTTTGGCCTGTAATCCGGTTGTCATGGTAACGCTTGGAGCAATCTTACAACTCTCACGGCTGTCCTTTTCTTGTGTTTATCTCACGCCGTATCTTGCAATTTCCTCGAATGCAGTCTTTTGTTAGTAGCCAAGAGAGAGAGAGAGAGAGTGTATTAAATATATTTATTTTCTGCATAAACTAAAGAATGTCTATAATTCGGCTACATTTACTGCGTAAATATGTGTTTTACAAGGACCTCAATATGGAGGTGAAACTAACCGTTCGCCCGCATCCAAACGTTCTGTGACCCTATGCCCAAAACAAATTAGTTAAGCTTGGATGCGTAAGACACAAACATAACACAAGGGACGTTGACATAAGGCAAGAGTGACTATATCAGAACAATGATATTTAGATCGTCTGCTACAGTTATTCATCAACATTAGAGGAGATTGGGCTTAGAATAAAATATGTGATAGCCTTTTGGTTGTTATTTAGGGAAAGCCCCCCCCCCCCCAGTGGCACAGCGGTATGTCTGCGGACTTACAACGCTAGAAACCGGGTTTCGATTCCCGTGGTGGGCAGAGCACAGATAGCCCATTGAGTAGCTTTGTGCATAACTACAAACAAACTAACTAACAATATCGGGAAAATTACTGATTTAATTAATATGTATTTTGTACAATTGCAGTGTTTCAGACATCCGTTTTTCTGCGGAATCAAACAAGGTTAACGTGATCTAATTGGCTCGAATTAGATTAAACTTGATATCATACAATTCATATGATGAAAAACAATTCAGTTTTGATATCAAGTTATTTCCTTTTCTGACCAGACATTGTTTGTTTGTTTGTTTTTATTTCGCGTAAAGCTACACGAAGGATATCTGTGCTATCCGTCCATAAGTTAGCAGTGAAAGACTAGAAGGAAGGCAGCTAATCATCACCACCCACCGCCAACTTTTGGGCTACTCTTTTACCAACGAACAGTTGGATTGACCGTGACATTATAACGCCCCCACAGCTGAAAGGGCGAACGTATTTGGTGGGACGGGGATTTGAACCCGCGACCCTCAGATTGCGAGTCTGCTTGTGTTTCTTAGTTACTCTGTCGTTTCATATACCATCACGACAGTTCTGCTCACTTTGTTTATTACAGAGTTGAACTCTGTTTCTAAGCCTAGATGATATCGTGTTAGCAAGGCTAAATAACATACCCTAATGGGACAGCGGTAAGTTTATGGACTTCAGAATGCTAAAATCCAGGGTTCGTTTCTCCGCGATGGACACAGCAGATAGCCCGATGTGGCTTTCCTCTAAACCAAATAAACAAAGTAAATACCACAGTAACTGTACAGTGTGTATACATAACCGGTATTTTAAAGTTGTAAGTTTTAAACGTCAGATCAGTACGTGTATAACGTGCATAATTCATGATGTTAGAAAAACACCAGGTTCAGGAAATCGATTTAACACAAAAATACGATACCCTCATAATCCGAGCGCTTTCGAAAGAGGCCTTTCTTCATCAGGGGCATACTGGGAATGCACAATGACCGTGGAATCCAGTATATGATGATAAAATGTAACCCTAAATTGTTTGTTTGTTTTTGAATTTCGCGCAAAGCTACACGAAGGCTATCTGCGCTAGCCGTCCTTAATTTAGCAGTATAAGACTAGAGGGAAGGCAGCTCTTGGGCTACTCTTTTACCAACGAATAGTGGGATTGACCGTCACATTATAACGCCCCCACGGCTGAAAGGGCGATCATGTTTGGTGGGATTGCGAGTCGAGCGTCCTAACCACCTGGCCATGCCGGGCCCTAACTCTAAATGCTTCAAATATATAGCCATAGTATGTAGTTAATATTTTTCTACGTGTAATGCCGGAAAAAATGTACTTATATATAAGTTATACAAAAATATTATTAAACCTTATGTATACCTTACCCTGATGTCATATTATTAAACTCCCAACATTCCTGCCACTCGCTCTGAGCTACCTCCACCAATCAGATTGTATACCTTACCCTGATGTCATATTATTAAACTCCCAACATTCCTGCCACTCGCTCTGAGCTATCTTCACTAATCAGATCGTATACCTTACCCTGATGTCATATTATTAAATTCCCAACATTCCTGCCACTCGCTCTGAGCTACCTCTACTGATCAGATCGTATACCTTACCCTGATATCAAACATTGGAATTCAAAAATCAAGAGCCAATATGAAGAAATTTTCAGATGTAGCCCCGTATATATTTTACCGTACTCGTGATAATCTAAGTTCTACTTTCATCTTAGGCTGAAATATAAATGAGAAAATATCTAAACTGAATTCCTTTCTGATCTTATTTTTAGCATCATCATAATCACATGAAATAAGATCGATTAAAACGGAGCTCTATCTTTCGAAGAGTATTAGCTAATAAATTTTCATTGCTGTAAATTACGTTGTTGCCGTTCCGCAGCCCGCAATCAGGCAGAAACAACTTTTCCCGCCTGAATCAATTACACCGACACATCTGGAGGCAGTTTAACAACGACAGCGTCACCTTTATCGACTGCTGTTCAGTTTCAAATAGCTGTCACGTGGCTTTCACTTAGGCTAATTACTGGTGTTTAAAGTGTTAATTATGCCGAATTTAATTACGTGGTAATAAACTGGCAGAAAGTTCCGACTGTTCACTTGACTTAATGGTGCCTTATTAACAAGTAAACATCTACATTGCATAACTGATAGTGTTGAATCCAGACCTTTCCACCGGGTGGTAAGGGGATTAATTCAAATTCAGATTCTACGAAATGGGAGATACTGTACTTTAAATAATATCGTTTAAATATTTCCGGGGGAATTTTTTTTTTTTGCACAGGGGGAATTTCCCCTGTACACCCCCTGAACAAGCGGCGGATAAGTAAAGATGAGTCCCACGTAAAATCATGCAAAATGAATGATGTTAAAATCAAAAGAGCAGCTTAAAGGTATGTTTCGTTGAACTAAACTTGTCGTAAAGTGTCAAATCAGCATCAACACTGTGAACTCGTCATAAGATTGAATGAAATCAGCACCAACACTGTTAACTCCTCATAAGATTGAATGAAATCAGCACCAACACTGTTAACTCCTCATAAGGTGGAATGAAGTCAGCACCAACACTGTAAACTCGTCATAAGGTGGAACGAAATCAGCACCAGCACTGTGAACTCGTCATAAGATTGAATGAAATCAGCACCAACACTGTGAACTCGTCATAAGGTGGAATGAATCAGCACCAACACTGTGAACTCGTCATAAGGTGGAATGAAATCAGCACCAACACTGTGAACTCGTCATAAGATTGAATGAAATCAGCACCAACACTGTGAACTCCTCATAAGGTTGAATGAAGTCAGCACCAACACTGTGAACTCGTCATAAGGTGGAATGAAATCAGCACCAACACTGCGAATTCGTCATTAAACGAAACAAGGCTATACTTGGTCAACTGAAACAATGATAAACTGTTGTTTCAAGATTCGAAAAACTTTTAACAAACGGCTACGCCTCTATTGTTACTTAGTGAATTTCTTACACAGTATAGTGGAACAGCTAAAATAGAGGTGAGTGAGTATGTTTTATAATAATAGACGCGGTTCCACTCTCCCTCAAAAAATTAATCAATTAAAATACTTGTGGAACTCTGCCCCCCCCCCTGTCTACAGTGAAATTAACGTACAATTAATTAAAAGATATGAACCTTTATCAATTAAAATCCAAAACTGTTATCAACAAATGTCACAAAATTCACAGAGTCTCGGAATATACTGAATGTTGTGAGAATCTGCGGTAGCAGTTCGGAGCGTTGTCTCCAAATTAGCAAAGATAAATGAAGCTGGGTAAACTGTCTGAAGCGACATTTCGATCGTGATTCGTTTGTTTGTTAACCACAAAGCTACACAATGGACTATTTGTGCGGTTTTTAGCAGTGTGCGCCCTCAGACTTACCGTAATTCATCTGCATGCAACCAAATGTAACTACTCCCAACTCTAGAAGCTCTATTCTTCAAAAGTGGATTAGGACTTTTCAACCTGAATAGAACCCTGTGTGCACGTGAGCTACATAGCCAGAAGGAAGTCAGTCAGTCCTTCAACAACACTCGCTGCAATAGGGACTTTGTCTGACTCTTCAAACCGCAACACAGATAGCCCATTGTGTTGCTTTGTACTTAACTTCAAACAAACAAACAAACAAACAAACAATTTGTATAAATATATCTAAACACTAAATTCACAGTTGAACATGAATATAATTTAACATCATTTTACGATATATATAATCAGCAACACTGTTTTATAGTTAGAGTATCTTCGACAATACTTTCTGGATTGTAATGCTCATCTTGATAGTTTGTGAAATAATGTTAGTTAGTGGTTAAAGTGTCGGGCAGCGGATCTGGAGGTCCAGAGTTCGATAATGATTTCGCTGAATACCCTCAACACTTTTCGCTTTGGGCAAGTTATAAAAATGGCGGTTCGATTCGGATATTAGCACAAAGCTACACAAGGGCTATCGCGCTAGACGTCCCTTATTTTGAACTGATAGACTAGAGGAAAAGCAAGTACTTAACAGCACCGCAAAGTCAACTCTGGGGCTACTTTATTCGAGCAGTGGGATTTGACCGTCACTCTCATAACGCTCCCATGGTCCTGAAGTACGGAGCGTGATTTTACGGCAATAGGACATGAACCATGGACTCTCGAATTCATAGTCTGGTATTTTAACTACGAAGCCATTCCTCTCATATCCAAAGAAAAACTGACAGTCGATCTCGTTATTAGGTTTAAAGTCGCTTGAAAAAAATTGTCCCAATGACTTTCATGCGGAACCATACGGCGTTAAAGGGTTAAAAAGGTGCAGTAAAAAAGGGTAAAAAAGTGTTAAAAAATGTCACGTGTGGGTAATATATTTTCTGAAAAGACATAATCAATTTGAAAATCTAAAAGTTAAATATATGTACGGATTTCGATACCCGTGGTGGGCATATATTACATGAGTTTAAGGTCGATTTTATATTTTCGGGCAAAACTTGCTCCCCCCGCCCTCCAGTCAAAATCAAGCCGCTATGCCTACGGTAAGTTATGGTTGTTACTAAACTTGAAGATAATACTGAAGTAAGACGTATTGAAAATAATTCAGATTTGTTTAGAATTGCTGTCTCAGTGTATTCTGAAGACATATAAGAGAGAGAGAGAAAGAGGCAAAAATATAAATAGGGATACTTTTCTGGATTGGAATAAATTGTGCTAATTAATATTAACTTTCGATCAGTGCAAGCGAAACTGAAAGGCAACCTGATAATGAGTATAGCTTGCTAATTAAAGATACTTTTCTGACGTTGCTACTTACAAAGACTAGAATGCGGGGTTTCGTCAGTTGGGTACTCTCGCCGTTAACGATATTTTCGGCCGTAATCCCAATAATATCTCACGAGGTTAGGCCATTAAGAAAGTCTGTTTCACGTAACAGTATCAGAGTCCTCTTTGCACTAAAACCAATCAAATGTAAATGAAAGGTAATTGCTAGGTAAGTATAAGAAACTACAAAGTATATTACTTATTCAAACGCACAGTGAGTATAGCATGGTATAGCCTTATGCTAATTGATTGTTGTACATATCATCAGTCTTATTGTGATATAATGTCACACAAGGCGAATCCAAAAGTAAGTATATGTTTGACATAAATCAAGTACGAACTACGACTTGGAAAACTTGTGCGATATGATGTTTCTCAGCTTATGTATATGATGTTTATAGAATCAGATAATGCAATCATTCTTCTGTTTAAAGTTCTGTTTATTTTCAACTATCACCACACACATATGTATATAGGAAGACCTCAACTTAAAATACCTTTTAGAAACTCTAAGCCTTTCCAACAAATTGAAGTAAATGTAAAGTATATTTTTATTACACAACACTGGTGTTGTGAGGTAAAAATAACACACCAGGGGCTACACCACAGTGTATATATAAATGCATAATTATAGTTTTAAGTTCTATGTCACGACAAATGTTTCGAAGTAAATTTAATCATGTAAAAGATTTTTCCGTTGGTAGTGATTTTAACCGGCAATGTTTTACACATATATCAAGTATGTATCATTAAATCCGTGATGTTAGGTTAAAAAAATCGATTAGACAAAAATACGAAACCCCATAACCCTTAATCGTGTTAAATTTACATATCACACACACGCACAAAATCTAAATAGTCCAACCGTTTTACTTTAGACTGCAAAATTAACTTATTTAATATTGAAAAGAATCATAGAACTTGTAAATTATTTTATTATAGACTAGATGTACTTCCGCGGGGTCCTCGAAAGTGTTCTGTCGTTTCTTGATCATCCTTATTCCCATCTTTCGTCCGGGGACAATGACTGGAAGTTAAAACATGGGCTTAAAAACTAAGTCCGACTTAGTTTCGGTTTGTTTTGAAGTTCGCGCAAACCTACACGAGGACTATTTGCGCTAGACTAGAGGGAAGGCAGCTAGTCGACATCACCCATCGCCAACTCTTGGGCTACTTTTTTATCAACGAATAATGGGATTGACCATCACATTATAGAAACCTCACGACTGAAAGGACGAGCATGTTTGGTGTGACGTGGATTCGAACCCACGACCCGCAGGTTGCTTGTCGAACGCCCTAACCACCAGGCCAAGCCAAGTCACCACCAAGCCATGCTAGCCCCCCCCCCCCATCACTCCATCGACTTAAGTGTTTTCATTTCGTTTGATAATTTGCAGCCATCACTAGAAAAAGTTTTTTTTGGTAAAATTATATAAATTTTTACGAGTAAACCTTATACACAAATCTGGAATGTTTTGAGAGTAGGCATAAAATACGTGGATAATAAAAGTTCAATATTCAGAGACCTAAGCACAGTAAATAATACTTCTATAACGGGTTGTTTATTGTTCCGTGTCTTTATATGCTGAAACAATTAATTATCATTATTAAAATATCTTAACAAGCAAACAAAACAATGACCTCTAAAGCTCATGAAAAGGCATTTATAGAATTTAATATTTTGGAATACTGTTCAAAAATACTATAACAAATCTCTTGTAGGTTTAGTCATTTCCGTGTAGAGCTACACGAGGGCTATTTACATTAGCAGTTGCTAGTTTTAAAGTGATAGAATACATGGAAGGCAGTTAGTTACCACCATCCACCCCCCACACCTCTCTTGGGCTGCTCTTTACCAAGGAGTAGTTGGGTTGACCGTCACATTATAACGCCCTCACGGCTGAGAGGGCGAGCATTTTCGGTGACGGGATTCGAACAAATATATATAAACAAACAAATCAATACAAAAATGCGATATAACTGTTGAGACACAAGAATGAACGTTAATTTTTTTATGTCAAAAACTATCTACGCGTTGGAAATGTTGTCTTATTTATTCAATTATTAAATTGAAATTAATTATTAGTTGCAACAAAACCTCGAAATTCTGTTTAAAATAAGAATTAACTAATTAAAATGGGGTTTCAAGAAAATACACGTGTTTATTTGTATTATTTTAACTTACTCTTTTAGGCAGACAACAAGTGCAGATTGAAGAAAGGGTGATTTTGGGGGGTAGTTCAACTCGAGATAAGCCGTGGAGGTGTTTCTTTCTTCGAAGGTGCATATTATTGGGTAGCATATACATACGTCCAGAAAATCGGCGGTGGGACCCGCGCACTAAGGACGCCCAGTCAATCATGACACTGTTAAATGCTAACACTCAACTACTCGACGTTCTCCGACATGGTTTCTTATTAACAGCTCCTACGGAACTTTCAAAAAATGTCTTCTATACAACGGATTGAATACTGACAACTGGGGCGACACCCACCACCTAGAGACAGGTGGCGTTGTCTCGTGTTCCATGCACAACGCAACTCAAGACATTAGACGTGTAAATCTACATATATATAAGAACTGATTCTGTCTTACGTACAGTCCACTCCCCACACCACAAGTGAAATATTACAGTTACACTTCAAACTCCCGTATCTACAGACGCCTAGCTACCAAGAAAACGGGGGGAAGGAAATAACAGTCACTGCATCACAAAGACAGGTGCGGCTGCTGTCGGTTTGGCGCAAGTTCGGGATGGATGTTGCACGTGCGTGGAGAATGTAGCCAACAAAAAGCTCTGGGAAGAGAATAAGAAGACGGCTTGAAGTACGAATGTAACTGAAAGTTCCTTGGTACAGAGTGCTGGTGAAGAGGAGAAACGTTAGGGTTAGAGATACGGTGGAATTTAATAGGAAGACAAACGTAAAGCTATCATACTTGTCTTCCTCCTATACTCCGGTATACAGACTGATTAATAACATCGGTAATAAATTCCGTGATTATTTGTATAAAACGTTTCAGGTTTTTTTTATTAAAAGATGAAACAAATTCTGATGCTTTTGAGAAGCTTCAAACACACATTATGATCAGTAGTAGATTTTTGGCGGGTTTTTTTAAAGCAAACAATACATTTACTTTAGTAAATTACGGAATGTTATGTCAGGTAAACAAATATAAACTTTCTTGAACAAATAGTTTATTTATTTATAACACCACCTATATTTCTCGATAAGACGGCGGTATACAGTCCACAACCATAAAGCAATATAAAAATTTGCCTAAAACACTGGTAATGTATCATACACAGAGTTATAAGTAAGAAAACTTGTCGGTTGGAAGAGCGTTTCACTGTCGTAGTATATCGAGCGTTCCATTAGAGCCACGCCTGCTCTACTTTTCTACCTAGTACTACGTAAAGTGCACTATTCCAAAGAAATACCGCTCATGAGACCGCAATCCCAGATGTGCATTAATAATCTCACATGACATCACGTGTCTCGGTGCAATTCTAACACACTAACTCGCTTCTACCAGATAGACAGATGTGTGGGAGGGTAGGTAGATAGACGGATGGATATGTGAGTAGATATGACAGATGGATATGTGAGTCGGGAGGGAGTTAAATGGGTGGATGTGTGCCTAGATAGACAGATAGTTATGTGAATAGGTGGGAGTGTAGGTAGATAGACGGATGGATGGATTGGTGAGTAGATAGACAGATGGATATGTGAGTCGGCAGGGAGGTAAATGGGTGGATGTGTGCCTAGATAGATAGATAGTTATGTGAATAGGTGGGAGTGTAGGTAGATAGACGGATGAATTGGTGAGTAGATAAGACAGATGGATATGTGAGTCGGGAGGGAGGTAAATGGGTGGATGTGTGCCTAGATAGACAGATAGTTATGTGAATAGGTGGGAGTGTAGGTAGATAGACGGATGAATTGGTGAGTAGATAAGACAGGTGGATATGGGAGTCGGGAGGGAGGTAAATGGGTGGATGTGTGCCTAGATAGACAGATAGTTATGTGAATAGGTGGGAGTGTAGATAGATAGACGGATGAATTGGTGAGTAGATAAGACAGGTGGATCACACATCCACCCATTTACCTCCCTCCCGACTCACATACTAGATAGATAGATAGTTATGTGAATAGGTGGGAGTGTAGGTAGATAGAAAGGTGAATAGTTAGGTACACATCCTTATGTTACGATTTTCACTAGGGCAAGCCCTCTTCACAACAGCAAATGTTTATTCACTAACAACCAGAGACACGACAGCGGTTTTCTGTTTAATACACTTATTTAAAACCTATTTGAGTACCATTTCTTATAACTGTGTAATGAAAGGCCCTAACACTTGTTTAGGCACACATTGTATATCCGTACTTGCCTTAAAATATCCAACACATTATTTTAATTTTAGCTATTCAAAATACCTCGAACTAAAAACATACATAAATGCTATACCCTAAACAAATTAAGCTTCTTTGTGCAAGCAACAATACACAGAATATTTTTTTACAGTAAATTATATTTTTATTCTCTTCATGATGATTGATGAAATAAAATAAACTATACTTAAAGTAAAATAAAGGTGAAACGTGGAGACTGACTGGAAAAGAAATATTAAGCAGATGAACTTCTGAAGACAGGCATAGAAAATTATCACAAATAAATAGTAAGTATTAGATAGATTAGGGGTAAACAATGAGAATAAATGAATAACTAAATGTATATATATATTTATATAATTCTATGACATATATGTTTCCATGGTAACATACAATATAGTTTTGTGTTGCACATAAGAATTTTTTTATCTGTAAGGTACACATCATCAAGTAAACACTTTTATGTCTACTCTGGTGTTGTTTTATTAACATAGGTATATATATATATATATATAGAAATAAAATAAATGCAGAGCTTAAAAAGTAAATAACAAAAGACTAGAGAATCTCTCAAAAGAAATCTAAGCATCTCAGAGACCAGTTTGGAACAACTAATACCACAAAAGACACCCATTTCTTTAACTTGGAACATGCATGACAATGTGAATGAATTAGTTTAATATTGTATTAGTACAATGTCTTAATCTAAGTCCTGTGTACAAACGTGGTACTCTTAGTTATATTTTATACATAATTGAGCCTTTATTTTTTGTAAGTCTAGAACTTGAACTTCAAAAATATATTTTTACAATTCTGTGTAAATTATAATTTTTTTCCCAAGAAGTTAACAAACTTAAGAGTCACTGTTTAAAGTAAAATGCCTTATTATAAATGCTCTATTCAATCAGAATTGTTTTTATTTTCTATATTGTTTCAGAAATGTTTTGTCTGTAATGTATAATTTCACATTTCTCCTTTGAACAGTTGAAACATAGGTATAAAGAATTTTATAATTTTAAGAGATGATGCATTATTTGAAAGAACAGTATTCTAAAATATCACCAATGAATTACAGGTCCCACCCACTGTATACAAGTATAGTTCTGTCTGATCTTCTAAAACCACTAACATCTTTGCTAAATCTTCTGTTTTCTGTTGAAAATATGGCATTGATAGTTGACTTTTTTTATATTTACTAATGACAAAGTATTATACTCTACTAAATAAATCAAAAGTGGCACCAAGTACCAGTGTATGAATAAAATATAGGGTGATAATTGTTTTTAAATCAATAAAAAGTTTTAAACAGTAAAAGATTATTTCACACTCTTATTAAACTATAGTTAGATATTGTAATTTACCTTGTCTACTTGAACTTAGAACACAAAAATTCATGCAATAAATATCACAAAAAAAAATTTCAATTTTAAAAACAGCTTTTCTATTACATTGAATGATTCGCAAAAGGCAGTAAAATAGGGTAAAAGTGAAAATTTTTATAATAACATTGTAGCATTTGTATTATCAAAATTAGTCTTAAGTAGATATCTCTGCATTTATGTATACTATTTCAAAGAACAACATCCTTGTAATAAGATGGATATACATAGTTGTCAAGAAAGAAAAAACAGAGCCAGAACTTCAGCCTATCATAGTGAAAGATGCAAACAAAAATGGTTGGAACAACTAATCTGTAACAGATGTAAAGCTAGAACCATAGAATAACATAATGGTGTAAAGAATATGATATGCCCAAGATGAGTCATCACCCATCAAAAATGTAACAGAAACAGATACTGAGTTGAATAAAAGTTTTTTTAGATTTGGGTTCGGCATTCAAGTATATGAGAATATGGCACAAAAACTGGGAATGCTCTGGCAAATTATGTAAAACTTTCAGTGAAGTAATTTATACAAACAGTACACCCAATCTGAGAAGCGGAATAAAAGCTGAAGACAACGTCAAAGAAATTCCAATAGCACAAAGAGAACGACAAGTAGCTGACAGTTATGGAATCAAGAACAGCATCATCCTGTGGAAGAGAAACAGGAAAATGGACATTCCAAAAGAAAAATAAGTAGCCCTTATGTTGGCTTTCTAATAATCAAGTCACCAAAAGAAGGCTAGCTGAACACCTATGACCATAAGCATTCTAGTCATCCATGATATACTCTTAAAAAGAACATGAAATTAAAAAGGCCTGAGAAAAATAATGGCTCAATTTACATTTAAAACAAGAGCAGAAGTCAAACTCTTAGAAATATGAAAATTGCAATTCATAGAGAAGAAGTCATTGAAAATAAAAAGGAGATGGTACAAGTGCTTGATGATTTTTAAATACAAAGCTATATAGAAGATACTGAAGCTAGTTACTTGAAGTCTCTATTTTGTGACATTTAAGGCCTTGGCTGGAAAAAAAAAGCAAAATTTGAGCAAGTAGATTGTACAGTTGCAGTGGCAAAGAGCGAATGAAATCCTGGATTGTAGGATAAGGCAGGTACTATTTTGAGCATGTGCAATGCATGTAAATGTGGTTATTTGGCTCAAGAGGCAGCTTTATACATAAAATAAATTATAATGACAAACATCACTGCTTTGTATGCAGGACGTGATAGATAAGTTTGTTATTTAGTACAGAGCTACAAAATGGGATATCTGTACTCTGTAAACCATGGGTATCAAAACCTGGTTTTAAGTGTTAAAACCATCAGACTTATTTCTGAGCTACCAGGAGAAAGAATATATGAGACAATAATAGTCAGAGGTCTCTCCATGAATATAGAGAAGAAAGTCAATGTACTTGAAGTGTAAAATATTATTATTATTATTAAACATTACACTTTTGTTACTCTGCATTGATAATTAACCAACAGAGATAATTATAATAAACAATGATCTTACTTCATAGTCGATTCCTGTGACTAGAGAGCTAGTTTCCTGTCACCAAGGTATTTGAGGAGTCTCTGTTGAACACCTTCATCATCGTGATCTAATAACATGTCGTTATAAAACTCTTGAATATATAGAAATTGGTAAAAAATATAATGCAGAAAAGCTAAATGTTTCTGCCTTTATTTGAAACCAATATAGCAACAAATTACGTTTGCAATACTTACATGGTTAAGGTATATCACAATTGCAAGTATAATCCTACAATGACATTGATTCCTACCCAAGGGCACTTTTCTTGTACCACAATCACGAATACTTTAACACTTTCTTCCACACACAAAATCTTTGTTTTTGGCTCTTTTCACAAATATTTCCACAAAAATTAAAGAAGTCAATACCTTCTTGTTCAAAAAGCATCTTTTACACGACCATGTTCAAGAAGTACTTTATGAAAACTAAGTGTTATGATCTTTTAATCATTTCTTACATGTTTGTCACTGTATTTATTACTCTTTACACTACATAATACAAAACTCCATACGATAAATTAGAAAATTATACTTAACAAAATAACACAAAAATTAAAATAAATAAGCTGTAAACAATAACAGACATTGTTAAAAAACAGAATCAATTCATGTGAGAGAACTATTGCTATTTTCAACATTGAAAGTAGCTGCACAGTCATGTTTATCGCATATCGTTTGTTTTTTTTGAAATAACAAAATGGTGGTACCAAAAAAAACATTGCATTTAGGGAAAAACATTCCTCAAGCATTATGTCGAAGCGTATGTTAATGATGTAAGTATATATTTTATTTTTACTTGGAAAATGGCAAAGTTTGAATCAGTTAAAGAAGATTTTTTGTAACCTGCTTACCTAGCATTTCATATTTAGTTTTTGGTAACTTTTATTTTATTGTAACTTCAGCATTATTCTTATATCCTCAGTTTATCTATTGTGCTTAAAATTTCTACATCAGTAATAGCCAAAGAAATGTTTGCCAAATTACTTTAAGCATCTGAAGAATTCTTGTCACTCTTGTGAATTAACAACTGTGTTCCATGTTTACAAGCCTTTAATAATCTATCTAATGTGAGTGGGAAGGATTTAAGTTTGAATTATTTTATCTTTTCTCTTACATTAAGTGATGAAAAAACTTTGACTGTTAGTGGGAAGATTGATAAGAACACATCAGGTTCTGAGAAACTTAATTATAAAATTATGGACTGTTTGAAAACGTTTATCTAAACTTTCCATGCACCAGATTCCTTGTAGGTCCATAACATTGTTGATTCCAAGGCCCCTGAAAACATGAGTACATCAAAAAGTATAAACAAAATCTTTCTGGTGTCTGCTGTATATTCTCTAATGACAATGTTTTGTAGTTAGTTTACACTGAACATTATGGTAGGCAGAAACATTGGTACGGTGAATGGTAGTGTAAGCTTGTTTGAGGGTTAATGGAATATATGAAAGTACAAAATTTCAAATCTTTTATTAAATACCTGTCCATTATTTATGCACTGTTGTATCACAGATTACATTATCTTATGTAACAATGTTGTAAGCAAACCTATCTCTTTAGCTTTTAAAAAACTAATTTACTTTCAAGAACAAATCTCAATTTTTTGGGGGTACTCTAGAATCTAATTTTTTTTAATTATATCATTGTCTTTCGTATTTATTACTCTGAGTTTGAAAAAATAGTCACCACAAAGTCCAATTTATTTCTTGTTATTCTAAGATTCAATTTCACAATTTGTTGCTAGTTCATGTATGAAATATAAAACACTTCAGTATATTGTAGACCTAAGCAAATGCCTTATACTTTAAAGTTTTGACATAAAATTAGCAAAATACTTAAATGCATTGTTTAAACACTCAGCTGACTTAAACAAACCCAAACATGATGTTTTGATTTTATCTGTTTTCAGTTTTGAACTTTGCAAATAGAACTATGACAAAACACAAAGGCATTTTCTTCTCTTGGTCAATATTGAACAAGCTATGTATAAAACATGTAATCATTGAGTTTTCTCTAAATGTAACTAATGAAAAACAGATTTATTTTTGTACTGTCTTAGAAAACAAGAAATAAAAGAAGAAGCAGGTCCAAAACCATTTGAGTTGGATTGTAATAATAATATCAGTATTTGATTGCTTGTACAATACTGAATAATTTTGCTGACCAGTTTCAAATTATTCTAAATTAATGCTTTTATTAGATTTTACTAGTGAATGATTTACATTTTGTAATTTTTTAAAACATTATTCAGTATTTTTGAAAAGGAAGAAGTGAAAAAAAGGATCAGTCAGATAGTTTTAATTTGTTTGTTTTGCCTACTCCTCTTTCACTTAATTACAAACAGTATTTAGTTGTTGTTTTTCTAATTGTATAAATTTCTTTCTTATAATTAAACAATAGATTGTTTATGAAGTGAAATGAAAGGTCATGCTTACCTACAGTACAGCTACAACAAAACTTAAGAATAACTACATTAAATTTCTATGGGATTTTGAGCCTATTTTACTTCACTATATAGTAATATAAATTAATTTATATACAGCAACATTAGATGGGTACAAACAGTTACTTTATGATACAATTAGTTCAACATAAATAAAACTTTATGACGTTTTTCCAGTTGAAGTATGGAAGACTGCATGACATCTTGATCAAATAAGAAAACATTAGTGGCTTTATATGTGTATAATGATTGTTAGGTTTTATGTTTGGACCAGATTCTTTACAATTGGTGTCTGTGACTTGTTGCCAATAAATTTCAACAATAAATAAATAGCACACACAGTCCACTTGTTTTAAAATGATATATTAAATCAAGTCAAACGCATATACAAATGTTATTTACACTTTCGGTTGTCATAGTTGTATCCAGAGCTTTAAATTATTGCCTCTTTTTTGTCAGCACACACAGGCTGGTTCAATTACTTTAGAACACGATTTCACTTTAAAATCACTGCTATAACTGTTGATTACCACAGTTATATACAGAACTTTAAATAAATGTCACTTTTTCGTTAAAATCCACACAGACTTGTTCAATTACTTTAAAACACAATTGAAAAGACAAATTATTCTTCTCTACTCTATTATTACAATACAGTCTATAATAATTTATCTTTAAAAATCGCCATTACACGTTCTTTATGGCTAAACTCACAATCACACAGTCTAGATCTATCTATCGAACTAAATTTACAACGCATATTTATACCCCGACAGAGGTCTAGAATGTCCACACTACTAGATATTATGATGCAATAATACTCAATTAAAACAACAAGAAAACGTCAGAAGGTTGTAGTAAATGACGCAATAATACAACAATCGAACTATTCAACATATGATTCGTAAACAGTTAGGTAAACAAACCTGGGATGAACTATCGCTTCTAAAAATAACTAAATTTAACACTCGCGCGATATAAACTATCAAAATCATAACTCTCGCAATAAACTTATACTGAAACAATTGTGTATATCTAATAGTGATATAGTATTTCAACTTCATGTACAAAGTTTGTGAAGATATAGACAACACTTAAAAAGCTTTATATCAAGACATACCGAGTGTGTCGTGCGGCCAAAACAACCTGCAGGACAGATTGTGTCTTATTAATACAAGTGACAGTTTAGCAATTTTCCACTTGCTGTACCTCGGATTGTGGTAATCCAAGCCATCACATATTTTCAGTGGATGTGTTCTACTACATCCTTACTTCATATACCTAATTTTTAAAGGCAATCCATTAAAAAACTACATGAGATATAAAATCTCCAGTTTTGATTGAATCTTTCCCCTTTTTTCTTCTTTGCACCGAAACTACAGAAATTTTATTTGATAGAAAAACATAGGGCTACTTACCTTTCATGGATTTCTTTCAAATTTGGTACACTGATAGCTATGTAAAACCTACAATCAGGTGCCAAATTTGGTATAAATATAATCCACAGGTATAAAGTTATTCAACAAAAATCACTCAATCTTGACCAAAATGTTTGCGCACGCCTACGCAAAAAATCACATGAGCTATCGGTCTGAAATTTTTATTATAGCTTCACCTAAGAGTAAAGGTGGAAAGTTTTTAGTTTTTTTGTGTGTGATTCGGATTAAAGACGGCTGATTTATAGCAGTAAAACTATATGGTGAAAGCACGTGCAGTTATATAAGTATTGGTTAGATCAAGCAAAATAGTGTTGCGTCAGCGAGTCACATGACCACTGTGACGCCACGTTTCTAGAACTATCCTGTACTTTGGCGAATGCTCTAGTAATTACTAGATATAGGGTAGTCGGGTATATAAAAGAGGGGGACAACGTGACGCGGGAATGTAATGTGTGTGTAGACAGTGAGTAATTGAACTGCAGTCAGAAGTATTATTGACGTTCGTTGTTATAGCGTTTGTTTAGCGCGATTGTTGAAGTTGAGTGTATCGGTAAAGTTATATTCGGAAAGAATAAACCAGTTTTATTAAGTAAATACTTGTGTCGCTAAAGTTTCGTCGGAACGAAGTTACGGGAAGTTAATTAACAAACGGAGACGTAACAATAGATTAACAGTTTTTAGCTCAAGTTTTCAAAAGAATCATACTGGTGGACGGTTATTATTGATTATTAGCATAAAGTTACTAAATTTTATGAAATTAACCTAATTAAAGAGCGTTTAGCGTCATATGATATTAGCTTATTAAGCAATTAGCATAAACGCTGTACCGATTGCATGGGCTGATGATAAGAAACTGTTAATCTACATTCCATGAAGGAAGCTATTAACACTGTTTTAGAGAGAAAACTACCACCATATATTTTAAAAAATCTAGCTGGTTCGGTAAAGTAAAAGTCTGTTCTGAATAATAGGGATCCTGTTCTGGGATCCTAAAGCTAATTTTGGTTACTATCGAGTGTCACTTTTTCTTACGTGCTGTGGTTTGTTGGTGTGTATTGACCAAAAGTCATGATGTCTAATCAAAAGCACTTTAGGTGGGAAAAAAAAGAACATCCAAAAAAGGATTGAGCGTGCAACTTAAAGAAATGAAATCAAAATTGGCGGCCAAACTGGTAGCTACACTTATAGCATTAATAAGAAATTACAACAAATATTCATTCATTAATTAGCTAGGCCGCATACTTTGTTTTTCCCACCATCATGCCCAACTTGACCTTTAAGTCGCACGCCCAATCCCTTTTTTTTTTGGCCTCACCTTTTTTTCACACCTAAAGTATTTTTGATTAGATTATTGTTGGAAGTAATCCAAAGGTAAAAAATTTAAATTAAAAAAAAATATCTCACACAAAAAAGAAAATTTACACATTAGTATAAGCTGAATTCATAAGTTAATAGTTTTAGAAAGAATGACAAATCAGTTAATTCAACCAGAAATAGGTGTAAATATTTTGTGATGAAAGTTATCATAGGCTTATAAACTAAGAATGTGTTACGACTCCGTTCGTTAGTTAATTTTCCGTAAATTCGTTCCGACGAAACGTTAGTGACACAAGTCATTTCTT
>NW_013668867.1:68481-73897 GCF_000517525.1 Limulus polyphemus | reverse complement strand
CTATCTATCCACACATTACATTCCCCTCTTTTATTATACCAGCGTAACCTATTTCTAGTAAGAACTTGAACATTCGACAAAGTACATGATAGTTCTAGAAACGTTGCGTCATAGTAGTCACGTGACTCGCTGACGCAACAGTATGTACAGCTTAATAATTGAACATTTAACATGACTAGCAGAAACGCCGGCATATGGGCGACTGTTTGTGCTAGCAATTACTGATCGTAGTATTCATAACTCATTTTAAGAAATTGTAGAAAAGTGAACATTTTCTTAAAAAACTTTTTCTGGGAAGAACTGCACAGAAAACGTGCTCGGTTTAAGCTTTCATATGCAATTCATTGCATCAAAAATAATCCAATGTAAAGAGCAAAAATTTTCATAATTTTTACGGATATAAACTGTAATGTTTATATATATTAAAAGTGGTACTCTTTATTAAAAACTCCAGTTTTTTTAGTACTATACTTAAAAATCACATTAATAAAGATATGATCAAAGTCTCACGTACAGTCCTAGTGAAAGTCGCGTTATTGTTGTGTGCGAGAGTATTTTTATTTAAAAGTGTGTTCTGTTATAAAGAAATGGTTGTTGCTCATGCCATAGTTGTTTTTCTAATTGTATTAATCTTGAATACCTAAAGTCTGAAATGTTTTATGGGTCTCTGTTTGTGGTGCCATTTATAGTTGACGCCACATTTCATAAGCCTCAATCACCACTTCTGGCACAGAGGTCTTGTATTTCAACACAACAGATAGCACCATTATATTTATTATTTCGGTCACATAGATAGATGAATATATAGACGTCCATGTCATTGCTCCATTAAAGTAAGATTAAATGCTTGAAGAAAAAAAAAGCTTATATCAAAAGGAGTACTAAGTCGATAACGGAGTACTAAGTCGATAACTTGTGTGGTACTTTTAAGCACAATGACCTATCGGTGCTGTTACAAAACAGTTTTTAAATAACTCAAATTTTTGCATTATAAGCCCTCGGCCTTTCTAATAAGTATAGGTGGATGGGCAAGTTCATACACTTTTGTTGTTGTTTAATTCGTATTTATTCTTACGTTTCATTTATTCTAAAGAAATATCAAATCATTCTTGAAATATGTATATCATTGTATTCCTTGCTACCTCAGTCATTATCATTATACGTGCATATTTATATAATTCATCCCTCTGTAATTAAGATCATAATAACTAAATATATTATCGATTGAGGATCATTCATACTATTGCATCAATACCACTTTTAATTATTAAATAGTATTCCTTTGCTTAGTTTAAATATCATAACTGCTAATTTTTATAATTTATATACAATAAATAAATTTATATATAATATACATTCAAAACATGTTGTTGTTTTTTTCCTATTTTTCAGGTCTAATAATGCTGGTACTTTAGGAATAGGAGGTTCCGCTAGGCCAAGTCGTCAGCGTGACGTACGACGAAAACGCCCATCTGGTGCTAGTAAGTGGAAAAAGTCTGCAAAAGTTGCAGCTGAAATCCAGAAACAGAGTCAATCGATGCTGAAATATATTAAAATTAGCAATGGTGATATATAAGGACAAGAAGAAAAAGTACCAGATGTTAGTGATTTTCAAATAGTAGAGCAAAACTTAATTACCATCCCAATTTGTTCTCAGGAACAAGCAGAAAATAAATAAAATAAAGGACGCAGTAATACGAGTACGCAAGAGAAACATAAGCCATTTACAGCTATTCAACTAAGTTCAGATAGACAGCAGATTTCCAGAAGTGATCCTGCACTTTCGCCCGTTACTCTGAACCATAATATGATTGCTTTGTAAGTGGAAATAGGGCCTATTAATTGTGATGTGTATTTCCCCACTAACGAAGCTGGTAGACACTTCAGTGAGGAATATTTTAAACGCAAATTGCCAAATGGTGAATTGATTAATCGGCGATAATTGATGTATTCCAATTCAGCCAATCCTGTGTACTGTTTTGCTCGTAAACTTTTCACTTTACCTACAGCTACCAGCAATGGATTGGCAAAAAAGGCATTCGTGATTGGAAAAACATCAGTGCAAAATTATCTGAACACGAACAAGGGAAAGACCACATTGATGCTATGATGAATTGGATTGAACTGTACAAAAGATTAAAAAAGGGAAAGACGATTAATAAAATTGATGATCAACTTATTATAAAAGACAAATGTCACTGGCAAATGGTGATCGAACGCATTGTTACCATCAGTACTTATCTGACACAACATAACATGGCATTTCGCGGAGATAGTGATAAACTGTTCACGCCTAATAATGGAAAGTTAATAGGTTTAATGCAGCTCTTTAGGTCTTTGCTAAATTTGACCCCATTATGAAAGAACATATTCGACGTGCACGCGAGGGTAAGCTGGCAGACCATTACCTTGGTCCACTATCCAGAATGAATTGGTAGTACTGCTGATCATGTTCGCAAAAAAAAAAAAATCATTAATCGTGTAAAATCAGCAAAATATTATTCAATTTTACTGCACACCAGATGCTTCCCATCAGGAACAGATGAGTATTATACTCCGCGGTTGTGATGTAGATGGCAGTGTCTTCGAACATTTTACTACCTTAATTCCTGTGGAAAAAAACACTGGAGAAGCCTTAACTAATTGTCTACTTGACTTTCTATAAAAAAAAATTCAGTTATCGGTAGATGATATGCGTGGTCAAGGGTACGACAATGGCTCCAACATGAGAGGGAAACATTTGGGTGTCCAAAAACGTATTCTGTGTCTTAACAAACGTGCTCTCTATGTTCCATGTGGATGCCATTTATAAAATTTACTATTAAGTGATATGGCAAGATGCTCTGTAAGAGTAATGTCTTTATTTGGCATTCTACATAAACTGTATGTTATATTTTCTGGGTCCCTGGGACGATGGTCAAATTTAAGAGGACATCTGAAAGGTCTCACTGTGTACCTCTCAGTGAAACAGGGTGGGAAGCGTGCACTGATGCAGTGCAAGCCGTTCGTTAGCAGCTTACAAAAATTTATGATGCGCTTCAAGAGTTAGAGAAATTCATAACAAATGCTGTTACAACTCGTAGTAAAGCTGAGTCTTTGTTGCAATAGATGCAAAAATACAATTTTGTTGTAGCTGTTGTATTCTGGTATGATATTTTACAATGGATTAATGTTTTGAGCAAAGAATTGCAACGAGAAACTATGGACGTTACTCAAGCTTTTAGTCTGATGAAACGTAATGAATTATACTTTGACGAATATAGAAAAAAATGATCTCCTGAATACGTCTCGTATGCTAGCAGGTGACAATGGCATAGAACCTGTATTCAAACAGAAAATGGTTTGTCGGAAAAAATGCTAGCCCCCTTATGAAGGAAGTGATGAGCCAATCAGTAATGGAAAAAATGAATTTGAAGTTGAATTTTTTAACTGCATGTTGGATACTGCATTGGTACGACTCAAATAGAGATTCAAATAACTAAAACACTATTAAGAGATTTTTGTTCCAAGTTTATGTTGTGGACAAAGATGAACTGAAGAGTAAGTGCGAGAATTTAGAGGTTTTTCACTGATAGAAATAGGGATAGCAAAGATATAGAGAAAGATTGTGTGAAGAATGAATAAGACTGAGAGTGACTATGGCTGAGGCAGTTCACAGATCATCAAGCCCTCTGAAGTCGTCAAGTTATTACTTAACATAAATATGTGGACATTTATCCTAATACTGCCATCGCTTTTCGGATTCTTCTAACGATACCCGTGTCAGTAACATTTTCAGAACGCAGTTTCTCCAAGCTGAAACTATTAAAATCTTATCTACGAAGTACAATGAGCGAAAAACGTTCGGTATCATTAACTGTCCTTTCAATAGAAAAAGATTTAGTTGACAAATGTGATTATCATTTACTTTTGAACGAAAGTCGAAAATCATTTCACTTATATAACTCGTTTTTTCTCGTACATTAATTTTTTCTTTGACTTTCTTTAATTTGTTACTATGAGTTTTTTCTACAGATTGTCATTCGTGATTATGTCCATATGCTACCAATTAGTCAATTTATTATGTTCAACTGAAATAAAGATTATCTATAACTTCTGTTTTGGCCGGACTTTGTCTTAGGCCTCGCACTTGCTAAAGCCGGCCCTGAGTAAGATCGACTGTCACAGTTATAATCCATCCACAAATGGCAGCAGCATTCTTTATTGTGTGTCAAATCTTGGACCTATTGATCTGCGATTCAACACACTAACCAGTGAGCCACAACCATCTCCAAATTATGAATAACTTATATATAATTATAATGTATACACATCAAGCTTATAGTTTTATTTCCCATCCAGTTATTCTGCATTTTCACCATAATTATAGAACGATTTCTCCCTTCATGACCCCCTCCTCTCCAGCATATCAGCGGTAAGTCTGAGGGCCTATAACGCCTAATATCGGGTTTCAATACTCGCAGTGGCTAAAGTACAAAGAGTCCATTATGTAGCTTTGTAATGAACAACAAATAAACAAACAATTCTTCATGGAATATCGGATTTTTTCCGAGTCCTTTTTCACAAGAGTATCCTTCTTATTTATAAGACGAGTTTGGATATTTCCAAAATAACCAAAGTTCTGTTGATGATTTTTAGTTATGAAATAAAGAAAAGTATCTAAAAGCAAAAGGTTTTGCTCTTATAAGTTTTATATTTAGGTCTGTACGCAGAATGTTTGAAAGGGAGGTTCCACTTTGTGAGTTCAAAAGTCAGCAGACATTGTACTAATCACAATCAGCATGCTAATTGTACGGGAGGGGGGTCTAGTGGCATGCGGCTATTTCAAGCCATAAAATGCTAATGCTTCATCCAAACATTGTAGACTATGTAGAAAACGTTAAATATCATAAGCATCTACGCTATAACTATATAAACATATTTTTTACATCATAAAAATAGGGTATTCTATTGAATATCCTCGATACACCACCACCACCCTCTCCTCCTGTGTACGTGCGTGACATTTCTTACTTAAGTAGGGAGCAATAATACATTCTGTCTTGCGAATATGTCAAATACATCATGTATCTGTAGTATTAACTATCTCTCTCTATATATGTATAATATTAATGACAAAATTTATAGCGTTATAAGCCCACTGATTGACTGTGGAAGGGAAGAAACGGAAAAAGAATCATGTTTAAACTCTGCAAAAAGCAAATCCTTTGGTCTGGCACAAACATTATTCGAAAATAATATTGTTACGTCTCTGGTCGTTTGTTAATTTCCCGTAAAAAATTTTCCCGAGGAACCTCAGCAATACAAGTCCTTTCTTAAATAAAACTAGTTTATTCTTTCTCAATACAACTTTTCAATACGAAGAATTTCCACGGTCACTTTAACTAACACACGCTATAATTCACAACGATTCACG
>NW_013668867.1:43774-67512 GCF_000517525.1 Limulus polyphemus | reverse complement strand
GTTACTAGCGTCACGTGACTTCCTCTGTCGTAACAATATAAATAGCCATCTTTGATATGGTTATCTATATTATCCAGTCCTTCAGGCGACCATGCTCCCCCCCCCTCTCTTTCAGACGTGAAATTGCGGATAGAGAATTATTCCTACTACTTTCCTTTATATATCAGTATAAGAGTTGTATACTCTATAAATGAATATGTGGTTGAAGACTTTCAAAACTATTCAAAATCGTTCAGGACGTTACTTACGGTCACTACCGCTCACTTGATTCAATTATCTGTCTCTATCTCTCTATCTGCAATTCTTCTCTGGTCACTTCTTGCCGGTCTTATATATATACAAAATAGAGGGCGTCTGGCAAACATTCGAGCCTTCACGAACCTTCTAGATACTCATTACGTGTTACCAGAGTCACGTGAATTCCGCTGTCGTAACAATATAAAAAAAGCTTTGTTTGTGATGGAGAAAAATGCACGAAAATATTAACTGAAGACTGATATAATAGGCAAACAGGTAGATGACGATCATTTGGACCAATAAACATTTAGACATACTGAAAAATAAAAGTTTGTTTGTTAAGCACAAAGATACACAACGAGCTATCTGCGCTATGCCTACCACGGGTATTTAAACCCGACTTTTAGCCCTTTGTCTTGCCGCTGAGTCAGTGGGGAACAGAAAAAAGAAATGATATGATGACAAATGAAACTGATGACATCAGATTAATCATCATGCATAAGTAATTGATTAACGTATGCTATATTTATACTTTAATTAAGCAATTAGCGAAAGTTATAAAATTTATAAATGCAGTAGTAAACCTTTGTTACAAAATACTCGTTGGAAAAGCTATAACAAAATATACAAAAAGTACATAAACATGTTTAAAGTAATATTTTAAAGATGAAAATTAGAAGTAAATATGTAGATGGCTAGACACTAAGAGGAGGCGTATCTCTTAAACAAGAAGTGACGGGTCATTTACGATTTAGTGTAAATATTGAGTGACGCGTAGGTGTGATTTTTTAAAATATATTTTTGTAGTAGTAATAACTATCAAGACTTAACATCAAACATATTTAAGTGTGATGTTAATGATTAGTTATGGTGTATTTATAAACTCGAAATTCATTTTAAGCTAAGCCTAAGTTAGAAAGCATTACTAATACTAGTATTAACTAGTACGAGTAGTAGTAGTATTGTTACAACTGAGAACAATACTCTAGAACTAGTGCTGAGTGATAGTATTAGTAGTAGTCATACTAAAGTAGTATATTAATACAGTATTAGATTAGCTAACAATAATATATTTTATAGTACAAAAAGACTGTAGTCTGTGAAGGCTAAGTGTAGTTTTAAAATTATAAAGTTACATGTATTATAAGTTGTATACACCTGAAGTGGACCTCTGAAAGTAATAATGTAATGGTAAATAATATTAGGCTTTATCAGTGTACTGAGACAAGTAATGTACACCACAACTTTGTACATTGAAAATTCAAAACCAGAGCTTCTCTAAGGAATTTTTTTTCAACTGCACAATTATATTTTAACTTCATTTTTCAATACATGGCACCTTATTCTTATTATGACTTCATATATACAGGCCTAGTAACAAATGATCTAAGAACTGAAGAATATTCTAGTAACTACACTTATTTATCAACTCTAGAATGGAATTTTATAATCTTAAATGTGTTTTTTATTATTATTATTATTATTATTATTTATCGACTTGAACTTACTTGTATAGGTGAATTTTCAACTGCACAAATATTTTTACAGTTGCATAATTTGTAATTAACTGCACACTAGAAAAACCCTTGTTCCGAACAAACACAGCATGTAAGGTTGAGGGCACTCTGGTGATTTTTATCAATATTAATGTAAATGTGTAATGTGGATAATCATCATCGTGAAAGAGTTTTCCATTCAAGGTCTAGGAAGAAGGCACATTTTTCTGAATTGTAAAGTGCTCCATAATATTTTTCTATAAGTAAAACTGTGTTTATATAATTTACTTCTTTACAATTCTAGCAATAATTCACATGTTTTTTGCTAAAAGTTTTAATCCATACAATTTTTACCTTTCAAGAAATTAAACATGCTTATTAAACATAATATGTAAAATATATGTGTAATTTGCCATTTCACTAATGTATACAAAGTGCTAGTCTAATTATAACTTTTCTCTATGATATTTGTACCTTACGTATTTCGTTTTTCTTGAAATTTACTGTTTGTTTACCAACTTCACTGACTGTATTAGTGTGTGTATGTGAGGGAAAGAGTAAAGAGTGTGTGTGAGAGATGTTTTCTTGTGGTGGTGGTAGATTATACATATAATAAGCAGCAGTAGCATCGAAATATTTATTGTATTTCTCAAGTATAAAATGGTTATTCCAACTTTATGTAATATACTGCTATGACACTTGTTCAGTAATTACAGGCTTGTATTGCATTCCACTCAAACATTATTTAATTATTCACTAAATCAAACTTAAAACAGTCATTTACATTTGATATAATAATGTAAAATTCTTAAATTAGAAACATATATACAATACTGGTTGAAAATAGTGTTTTCAAACATTTGAAGATAAAATATAAAGTTTACCATTCTTAAAGTACTCATATTTTTGGCATTGTTACTAAAATGTCTTGAACACATCATCTACCTAGCTAAAGATAACTTGTTTATGTTTAAGGAATATGAACCAAAAGTAGCTCTGTTCATGAAATAGGAGGATAAAATAAAGGTGTGTTTCTTTTTATCACAAAGAGACCTTGAACAATGTAACTTGTATATGTATGGGTGAGTAAAATTATGTATTGGTTACTTCACTTTCATCTTGAAAAATCTGTGGTACATAATAGATCAAGCCTAATTGAGTTATAGAATTAGTGAATAATTTTGCATAATTTGTGTAACTGTTTCTGTTTTATCTTTACAAACTTGAGATTTGAGTCTAATATTATTATCGTGTAAAACAATATGATACAGTAGATATATTGATTATGAAATTTTTGTAAAGGGATAATAAATGTAATTGCAAATTATAATTTCTTACATTAGGTGAAACGTTTGTTTTTCAGGGCTTTACCTATGTAGGATGAAATTGGCAAGTACCAAAATGACTGAACAAAAAAAATGTTTTGAAGGAAAAAGAAAATTCTGAATATTAAGTGTTACAAGTGATGTTCTTTGATATAGGTTGCTCTTCTTTACTGGAAAGTAGCCCATGTATATTCCTCAGTTATGTCTGAAAGTTTCATGTAAGATCTCCAAATGATTTAGCAGGTTTCTTTCTTTATCACTGTAAGTCATCGTATCAGTTAACATCATACATACTAACAGATAGGAGTTAATTGCTTATGTTTGTAACTGTTAATGTTTAAGGCATCTTGCTTCCTCATAGATAAAAGTGTATTGTAAAATATGTCAGAAATAAACAATACCAAAGAAGAAGTTATATTTACAGATGAAGGAGAGTCCAAATTTAAGACAGTTAACTTGTATAAAGATAAGGCTGAAATATGTTTCGATCCAAAACTCATACCTTTGGTTAATCAGAGTTATGCTTATAAGTCTGAGAATGATGATATACTAAACAAAACCTCTTCATATGTCGAACTGAAGAGTGGCTCGTTTTCAGCTGACACTAAGACTAATATGGAACGAAACTCTCAGCACACTACTGGAACTAGAAAATCAGGAATGTGGCGCAGCTCAAGTGATGGATCAGCAAAGATCATCCCAGAATCCCGGTCTATTGACAAAATCAATTTAACAACCTCGGAGAAAAACGTGTCAAGGAGGCATTCTGAATCAGATGGCCGAGCAGAGGCACTGAAAGCAAGGATTGATAATAAATTTGAACAACTACAACAAGAACTGCAAAGTAAAGCCAAACAGAATGATATTTTAAGTTCAAAAACTAAAACAGGTGAAGTACAAGAAGATATCAGTGGTATTGACTGTTCTCTTTCTGAAGAAAGGTAATGTGTCGTGTCTTATTTATTTTGTATTTTGATACGAGTATATTAAGAAGCTATGTATTTGATCATATTTTAGCTAAATATATAGTTAGTGATTAAACTTGCCTCATTTTGGAGTATCTCACATCAGTGTTTTTAGATATTAAACTCCTAATTTATTTCTGAATTGTAAATAAATAAATATAAGTAAATAAAGCACAAGTTAACATTTCAATTTTAAGTACTAAGAATATAGCTTAAGCTTAAAGTAACATCACATCATAGACATAACCTGTGAATGAATCTCTAGTACCAGTAGCTAGGTTACAAGATACAATTACATATAACAGGTAGCGTTCTTTCTCCTAATTTTGATCATTAAATCTATAAAACAGTTACTGGTATACTAAACAATGCAGAAGTACAAATTTATGATAACAGCAGAGAAAGCTAATTTTTGAAATTAGAAATACTGATACTAGTATAATTCTAGGCACACTTCTGCTTAACTTTGTACTACAAGGAGAAAACTGTGAAGAAAAAAAATTATAGCTGATGGTTTTGGCAGTCATGATTAGAATGCATACAGCATATTATTGATACTAATGCAACACATACGAGGCAAAAGTACACATTTTTGATGGAAGCAACAAAAACTGATACAATTACATATAACAAGTAGCGTTCTTTCTCCTAATTTTGATCATTAAATCTATAAAACAGTTACTGGTATACTAAACGAGGCAAAAGTACACATTTTTGATGGAAGCAACAAAAACCGTTTGATCATATTACAAAACCAATGTTGAGTTAAGGTTTTTTTAGTTTTATTTATCCTGATATAATGCAGAGGGATGCTATCATAAATATATAGTGCCTGAATGAAGCTCTGTGAAGCTATAGTAGTCTTAATATGGTCATGTGGTAATAAAAACTTGCAGGTAAGGTTAAGCCAGTTAAGGTAAAAGCATGCTTCATTAAATGAAATAAGAATATTGAAGGGATCATTTAATGAAATTTTGTAATCAAAAGTTTAAATTGCTGATCATTTATATTTTTGAGTATGAACAGTCACTAATAAAAAATGTCAAATAATTTGTTCTGAAAAATGTATTCATTCATTCTACATAGTATAATGGAGTATTTTGAGCTGTTGGAGAATTTTATTTCTGAAGTAACTTGACGAAGTTGCTTTCAATTTTTCATGCTTTTATACTTTAAAGGAATAATATTACACCCTTAACTCATACCCCACATACTTGTAAAACTAGTATTTAGGCTTACAAGATTTTTAGTGTGGCATCTAAAATGTAATTGCAAGGGGTGCTGTGCTTCCAGATGCCTTGTTGATTACTATGTGTTGGGCAGTCAATTTTTTTCCTACACTGAACTATATTTTTGTGTTAAAATCTATTGAATATGCTAATTAGTTGGAGTAGTACGGGACTTTTGCTCTCATTTGAAAAATTTTATTTATTATATTTTCATGTAAGATAGTTTAATGCCTCTGAGTTTTCATAAATATACATTACATGAAAAACTTTCTCAAATCTAATAACCTTTGCTATAGTGACAGAAGTGGTCTTTGGTCTAATTTATTTGAACTTAGTGCATGTAGATGTATTAACACTTATTGTCACATAAATATCATGGTTTTTTTTAAAACATTGTTTTTCTTTTGTATGATAATCAGATTTTACTTGTATTCCTTGAAGAAAATTAACTTGTAACATATAGATATCAAGAGACCATTTTGTCCTTGAAGGCTGTTCTTGCACACCCGTAACCGAGAAAATTAAAAAATTAAACTCACCTTTTATTTTTCAGAAATAATCAATTCCCTTTTTAATTAAGTGCTGGCATCCATTACTACTGATTGTAATTCTTTCCATAAGTCAACCACTGTTATAAAAATAAGCATCTTGACTGGACTTTAGTCCTCTGATCCTATTATCTTCAGCATACAGCACAAAAAACATCAGATGTCTTTATCCTATTGGACCTGAAGATAATATTATAAGCTTCAATAAGAACACTTCTTATCCTTCTTTTCTCAAGATAAAAATAACATATCCCTACAAGATAGGCCTGGTACGGCCAGGTGGTTAGGGCACTTGACTCAACCTATCCCTATAAGATAGGCCTGGTATGGCCAGGTGTTTAGGGCACTTGACTCAAATAACATGTCCATATAAGATAGGCCTGGAATGGCCAGGTGTTTAGGGTGCTCAACTCAAATAACATATCCCTGTAAGATAGGCCTGGTATGGCCAGGTGGTTAGGGCACTTGACTCAAATAACATGTCCATATAAGATAGGCCTGGAATGGCCAGGTGTTTAGGGTGCTCAACTCAAATAACATATCCCTATAAGACAGGCCTGGTATGGCCAGGTGGTTAGGGCACTTGACTCAAATAACATATCCCTATAAGACAGGCCTGGTATGGCCAGGTGGTTAGGATGCTCAACTCAAATAACATATCCCTATAAGACAGGCCTGGTATGGCCAGGTGGTTAGGGCACTTGACTCAAATAACATGTCCATATAAGATAGGCCTGGAATGGCCAGGTGTTTAGGGTGCTCAACTCAAATAACATATCCCTATAAGATAGGCCTGATATGGCCAGGTGGTTAGGATGCTCAACTCAAGTAATATATCCCTATGAGATAGGCCTAGTATGGCCAGGTGGTTAGGACACTCAACTTAAATCTGCGAGTCACAGGTTCAAATCGGCATTCCACTAAATATGTTCGCCCTTTCAGCTGTGGGGATGTTATAATGTGACTGTCAGTTCCACTATTTGTTGGTAAAAGAGTAGCCCAAGAGTTGGCAGTGGGTGGTGATGACTAGTTGCCTTCCCTCTAGACTTTTACTGGTAAGTTAGGGACAGCTATTGCAGATAGCTCTTGTGGAGTTTTGGCAAACTTCCAAACAAACCAAGCCCTTTAAAATAAATCTTTCTTCCCAAGTATAATCCTATGAGACCTCCTCTGAGCCCTTTCTCTGTAATTTATTTTTGTATAAAACATTTATTTGTGTGATGCTAGAAGTTTATGAGACACGTTTCTGATTTTCTAACCATCACATTAGACAAGAGGAGATGTCAAACAAAGTAAATGCCAATAAGATGTTTTATAATAAATAGATGGCCACAATTATAAGTGTTAGAAATACATTTATTTTTACATATTTCTGTCTTGTTAAATGATGCACATGTGGCATGTTCTATTAGAGTTTACTTAATTTTGAACAGTTTTATTTTTGAAATCAGGTCACTTGGTATACACATATCTGGGGATAATCACAAAGACAGTGATGTTGTCAAATGTGAGGACCAAGTTTGCCACAGCAGCTGGCGTTCACGTAGTGTTTCGGTAGCCGAGGTGAAGGAACATGCCTATGGACGGTTGCGAGAAGAGCTGACG
The DNA here is from genome assembly GCF_000517525.1 of Limulus polyphemus. Lineage (NCBI taxonomy): Eukaryota > Metazoa > Arthropoda > Merostomata > Xiphosura > Limulidae > Limulus > Limulus polyphemus. The sequence continues at coordinate 60,107 of NW_013668867.1, read as the reverse complement.
AAGGCACAAGAGGTGATACTTCAATAAACATGATTAAATCCACTTCAGTTGTACATAAAATTCATGAAAGTAACTTTCATATTGTGTTTTAATAAAATATTTTGTCCTAAACATTGTATGTGATGCCACCATCATCTCTATAAAGCAAAGCTTTCATGTCTCGATTTATGTTGACTTGAAGAGTTTTTATGGTCACATTTAGTGCAGAAAGAGAGTCCAGGTTAGTATTTATCCTTCTTAGTGGGTTTGAAGGGGAAGAAGGGAAATAGTTAAAGTCCTAATCAATTTTTTACAAGGTGTGGGAGCTGAAAAATCTTTATAATATTGGTGAGAGTTTTTCCTTAAGGTCTAATTCTGTAGATGTGGTTGATCTGTATGTAAAAGCTTAAGAAAGTTTTCCAAACTAAAACCCATGGCCTTATAAAAGTTTAATCTAAAAGCTCAGGAAAGCAAAAACTTGTGGAGGCTCTAAGTATGTTAGTTTTCCGAAGGATTTTTGACACTTGAGAAATTCCTAATGAATGTTAAATGTACAATGTGATCCCTATTAGAAAAAAAAGAAAAGTGATTTGGGGAGGATCTGGGATTATTCATCTACGCATATTAGTTGAAGAGTAACATTTAGAAAATTAACATTTCATTAATGCTTTAGAAAAAAAGAAAAGCGATTTGGGGGAGGATCTGGGATTATTCATCTACGCATATTAGTTGAAGAGTAACATTTAGAAAATTAACATTTCATTAATGCTTTAGAAAAAAGAAATGCGATTTGGGGAGGATCTGGGATTATTCATCTACGCATATTAGTTGAAGAGTAACATTTAGAAAATTAACATTTCATTAATGCTTTGGATACAAGTGGGGGATGGATCAAAGTTCACAACGTTTTTACAGAGTTACATTCAAAATGTAAGTAAATACTTTATTAACTGTGTATATCAATAAAATTGACATTAAAAGTAGTTTGTAATTTAATTTTTTATATTATCTAAGATTTGATTTCTTAAATTCAAAAGAAAATATTTAAATAAATTCTCATTCTTCACTTCCCTGTGTTGTTTGCTCTGAATTCTTTCTCAGTTTTCTTTCTTCCCTGATAAAGCCTTTAGAATGTCCACCAATTAGATACATCAACTATAAATATTGACAGGCCAGAATGTAAAATAAGAACCTCCCACCTACTTTATTTTCTGAAAAATTCAAAAATTATCACATCCACCACACAAACTTCTCCAAACTGTTCATGCTTCTGAAATCACTTATTTTCTCATGTCTACTTGTCAGTAGTACATATTTCTAACCAATAGAAAGGTTATTTTGTAAAATACATGATTCTGACTACAGTTTGTTTAGTTTTTATGGTAAAATTCTCTATTTTGCAAGTAGATCTTGATGTGTGTAGGCTGAAATTGATACTCTGAAGAATAATGGAATTTTTTAACTTATTTATACCTTAGTTAGAAAGCAAGATAAATTACAAGTTTTGGAAAGATTCTTTTTTTTCTTGCCTAAAGTATTATTTGTGTTCTAAAATGTATATTTTAAGCTATACAAATTATTTTTTAGACAACAAACATAGTTAGAAAAAAGGAAGCTTGTTAAGGCAGGCACCAACCAAGGACAAACCAGGATAGGGCTAAGATAAATGCTAAATTATTCGTTTTTTTTATGTATATTTTTTAACAAAAGTAAACAAAATGTAATAATCAAAAACTTGTTTGGTTATACAAGAGAAACTGATAAATTAAGTAAAAATACTTTTGGTGATCCTTAAGGAATGTACGTAGTTAGACTTTTTAATTTGCGTATAAATAATAATAAAGAAAAAATTGACACATTTAAATGAAAACTTTTTCTAGTTTATTTTGTGCGACATTTCAGTTCCATTATAACATGGTCTTTACTGCCTGACGAAGAGTGTCTGCTCAAAACTTCACACAGAATAAAATAGAAAAGGATTTCATTTAGAGGTGTCAATATATTCTTTCCAAGCTTTTCTTCTCATGTCTTGCAGAACAACTCTGATTGAAGAATTTAAAACTGTGTTTACAATAAACTCTCCACACTTCTGCTGTGTAACATATTGTTCGTCATGGTGGTTAGACAAGATTCAAAGAGCAATAAAACAATAATATTAAATAAAAGCATTTGTGACAATTAAGATGCTTGAGATAAATAATTTTAATTGTCTGTTACAATCTGATGTCATCTTGGCCCAGCATGGCCAGGTGGTTAGGGCACTCAACTGGCAATCTGAGGGTCGTGGGTTCGAATCCCTGTCACACCAAATATGCTCGCCCTTTCAGCCGTGGGCGTTATAATGTGACGGTCAATCCCGCTATTCGTTGGTAAAAGAGTAGCCCAAGAGTTGGCGGTTGGTGGTGATGACTAGCTGCCTTCCCTCTAGTCTTACACTGCAAAATTAGGGACGGCTAGCGCAGATAGCCCTTGTGTAGCTTTGTGCGAAACTCAAACCAAACCAAACTGATGTCATCTTAGAAAAAAAAGTGTTTTTGATTTTGCTTCATATTTTTTAACTTTCATTACAGATGATTTTGCTACACTTAGCATTAGAGGAGGGAAATAAAGTTTTTTCAAAGAAAAAGAGTTTCATTTCCTTTAGGAGGTTCTAGAAGTTGTGCAAATAAAAGATGAAACTGTAAAATGGAAAAAAGTATTTTGGTTCTTAGCACGAAAATCACTCAATAACAGCTTTATAATTTTCCAGACAAATCTTTGATAAAAATACTTTATTTAAAAAAATCTGATTTTTTTAATATAAAAATGACTTGTAATGTTTACAACAAGTTTGTGAAGATACACTTAGTATGTTCAGAGTTATAGTACGTATAGTTTTATGGTTACAAATTTGGGAAAAATGAGCAAGTCTGTATACAGAGTCGTTGATTCTTAGCCACATTTTTGAAAAAGGTCTTCTTGTCTGATCAGTTTCTTGGAGTATTTTATAAGTCCTCTGCCTTTTTTTTTTGGATGATGACTTATACCTTAATTTTCAGAAAGTCTTTGATAAGATCCATCACAAGACAGTAATTAAAATGTTGGATAGGTGTAAGTTGTGGAAAAATTGGTGGAAAAAATTCATAAACATGTTTAAGAAGAAATGGACATTTTTACATCTGTGAGAACGTGACTAGTGAGTTCTTCAGGAAGATATAGGTCATTTATTGTTTGTGATTTGGGTAATGTCATAAACAGTAGTATTTGTAAGTTTCCTGATAATGTTCAAATTCTGGGAACAACTGAAACTATAAAGGATGCTTTTTTTATGTGAAAGGGGACAATCTTAGTAAATAGGCTATAACGTGGAAGGCGGGTTTTAATATTGAAAATTGTAGCTATGTGCTTTGGAATTTAAAAGTTTGTAAAGGATTTTGTGTCCTCGAAAAGTATATGTTGTGAAAGAAAGGAGGGTTTTTAGGTGTGATTGTCGATCAAATATCTAAAGATCTTTGCTGACTGTTCAAGTTTGGTGAAAAAAAAAGCAAATAAAAGTTTCTAATTGTAGAGACTTTGCACATAAAAACAAGCGACTGTTGTAGCCTTGTGCAAGGCTACCGAGGTCTTGTTTGTAGAATTGGGTGATTAGTGGAACTTGCTAATAAATTAATCAGGAAGTTAATTAATTGATTACATTCAAGTAATTGATTAATCTCACAATAATCAAAAACATTAATAACTGGAAATGCTAATTTCAGTTAGTTGATTATTTTCATGACATTAGTCAATTTAATTATAACTTCGATTGACGATTTTATCTGAAACTAATTAATGTAATCAATGCTTATAGGTGATCTATTATATTGTTAATAAAACAAAACGGAGCAATCATAAATTTTCCATATTTTTGAATAGTTATTACTTTTTGAAAATATTAAGAAAATAAATCTTTTTTTTATCTTTCTATTTAATCAGCACTATCATACAGCACATGTAAATGAATTGAACTGTAAGGTATATGACATTATTAGTTATAATAACCTGTAAATCAGAATTTGTCTTTCTTTTATATAATACTTGGACTCTATGCTTATCTGTTCAGCACTGTTAACTTTTTTATTTTGATAACCACATTTTTTTTTTTATAAAGGAGCTTAAACTGAAAGATGAAGAAGTTGCTCGTCTCAGCCAGATCAGGGATGAAGTTGGGGCTGAGCTTGAGGAACTGACTGCCAGCCTCTTTGAAGTAAGGCTATCAAAGCATTACTTTTCATTCATCTTTATGTTGAAAGAACTAGGGTTTATGTAAAATATTTAAAACTTTCTGCTAAAGAAAAAGAAACACAATATACATAGCTTTTCGTCTCTTCCAACGAACATTCTGCATTAGATAATATAGTTAACTGAAGCAACATTGTGACTGAAAGCTAAGAAATGAAAAAAAATTGTTATGGAACTATATACATAAGTAAAATATCATTAAGCAGTGATTTACTCAATTTTTTTAACTGAATATATATTCCATGTTATTTCCTAAATAATAATTTGTGTTGTTGTTCATTATGTTGGATAACACCAGTGCAGTAAAATTGTATTTTTCTCTTTTCATTATTTCAAGCACATTCATTGAAAATGTTTAAATCTTAGATAAGTGTAATCTAATGATAATTGTGAACATGGATGTATGACAGTTTTATATTAATCCAACTAAAGTCAAATTTGTTGGAACTATCAACACTAACCATTCTGAATCAACGGAAACAAAAACGTTTTCCAACGCCATCTGTTGGCTAGAGTATAGTATAAAAAATCAAAGCAGAAAAAATATTTACTACCAAATAATTTATTTAAATTTTTCAATAAAAGTTATTTATAATGTATCAGAATGTTCACTTACTTACCATATATATGGCACGGAGTAGAATCTATAATGTACTGATTTTAAAATGACTGAATCAAGAAATGGTTATTCCAACTTTTGCAAAACTATCGTAGACATGCAAAAGTTGAGGAATTTCTAATTTTTTTACTCTTGAAAGTATTTCTTTAGCAAGCTATTGTATATCCATACTTGGTATTTTTAGTGACTTAACCGTCAAATTCACATCTTGTTTATATACCATTGCCTACCAATGAGGTCTGCATATTATATTGTGTTGAGTCATTTTAATTTGCGTCTGCTAATATATTCACTGTAGAGAAGTGACCAAAATTTAGGCTGAAATCACTCATTTTTCTATATAAGATTCACAGAGAAACCCAGCATTAATTAAAGGAACCAATTGCAGTATTGATGATATTTATGTTTACATTTTGTGTGTGTGTGTATGTGTGTACTTGTATATTGTTAAGTACCCTGTAACCAACTTAACCATGTAGTCACAAGCAGTTTGGTACATAAATAGTTTAGAAAGATGTTTAACCCTTTCTGGGTCAGAAGAATATCATTGATATCCCCCTATTTTCCTTCCCACTGTAGAAATACTTAACCATATTGTATGAAATTTAGTGCATACTTATTAAATAGTATCTAGTTTTTGATTTTGGAAATTAATATCATTTGGTTTAGTATTTCTATCATTTTATATGTTGTAAAATTTCAGAAGTGTTTGTTATGAAAAAACATTAAAAATACTTCATTTTCTGTTAAAATTTTTCTATTATTGATCGGAAAGTTTCCTATTCTTTCATCTAGTCAGTTTCAACTTGAGTTGTGTTCATTAACATACTTCTTTTATGACACTTTACTTTGCTCATTGCAGCAGGCATCACTTTTGGCTATAAGTCGCAAAAAAAACCTGGCAAAGATTGGTTGGTGACCTATGACTTCACCTTTTACTAGGTTAATACTGTTACCTTTGTCAAGCTAGATATCGTGATTTTGCTATTAGTAATTCTAGAATTGAAAATTTCATTTATATAATTTTGAATTTGTCACAGATGAAAAATAATTATCTATATACGAGTTGTAGTTGTGTAAAAATGATTTTTTTTTTGTCTCTACACATTTCTCAGAAATAAAGCAGATAATAATCCGAAGTATATTTTGTGACTATTTGTATAGAGTAGCTCATAATTCAGTAATAGTCATATATATATATATATATAAAAGGTTCGTGTGTATGATTAGTTAAACACTCTCCGTCTCAGAAAGAAAATAAATTCCTTGAACTTGTAAGTTCGTTTTTATAATCAGTGGTTAATATTATTATTGGTCACTTGTTTTTCTGCAGGAGGCACACAATATGGTTCGGGAAGCAAATGTAAAACATGCAACATCATTAAAATTGCTAAAGGAAGCAAATCTTAAGGTAAGAATTGTTACTTGGTAACTGGATGACTGTATTTTTGTATAGTTTGAGATCAATCACTTAAAAGAAAAAGACAAGAACTCTTCAAACATTTTTTTGTCATGGACTTGAGTGAAATGGCTCTTCTGGTTAAGTTCCATAGGAGATATTTTTATTGGTGTTCTTAAAACTTTGGACTCCTGACAGTGTTAGGAACACCAGCTGTTTATAATTTCTCGTGTGTGATATATGAAAACATTACAACTAAGAGACAACTCCAGTTTCTTTCCACCCATACCTTTGCTTCTTTACAAATAATACATCAATAAAAATTTGGGATGTGATTGTGAAAAGTGAGAAGGTTTCTGATTCATGATATTTGGTAACATCACGAGAGTCTAAGAACTTTTTTTTTAGTTCAAGCAGCACTTAGGAAAAATTTAATTAACTTGGATGTGTTTGCATCTGATTAAGCACTTTTGTCCCACGTTAAGTTTTTTGTCTTAAACTGACTTGTTTGCAAGGGTTTCTTTAATTGTTAAAAGTTTACATTCAATTTCACGTAAGATTACACATTTTATTGGATATTCAGCCTAGTAGGAGAAAGAGAATTTTTCTAAAGTATAAGTCTAAACAGCTAAATGAAACCTGAATAAATAAATCTGGTCTGTATATCTCAAATTAACTCAAAAAGATTTTTAAATAACCCTTACATTTACCTATTTCAGTATTGTTAATCAGTAAGACATTCTGTGAATTTGAGTTATTCATAGAGCAAGTGTCTTCATTGCAACCTAAAGGCACACACTTCTACTTCAGTCGTCTGGATAAATTCACTGTTAGCTCTTCATCACACTCCCTTCCAAAACAAGATTTCATTGACTGAAGACTGACTTTTTTTGCAAGTTTCTAAAACCTACCTGTACACAGGGCAGTGTAATTTGTTGTTAATATATAAATGTTTATATTACCCGTGGCGTATTTTGATACGAAATAACCTGAGTATAAGAAATGCTGAATAGGGAAAAGAAGTTGTGTAAATTTAAATGTGCTCATTAAATTGCCCATGTAGTTGTAGTTTAGCTTTTAATATGTATAATCGGCTCGGCATGGCCAGGTGCCTAAGGCACTTGACTCGCAATTCGCGGGTTGGGGGTTCGAATCTCCGTCCCACCAAACATGCTCGCCCTTTCAGCTGTGGGGGCGTTATAATGTGACAGTCAATCCTACTATTCGTTGTCAAAACAGTAACCCAAGAGTTAATGGTGGGTGTTGATGGCTAGTGCAGATAGCCCTCGTGTAGCTTTGCGCGAAATTCAAAACAAACAAACAATATGTATATATTGCTGTTGAGAATAGTACTGTTCTTCAACATAGAGCTAAAGAACCTGTAAAATCACAAGTTCATCCTTAAATGATAGCATTCATCCATTATTACAGATGAGAAATTATGAAAATTGTCAATCATTAAATGGTTAAATTGATATATTTTTTCATTTTGTATTTATTATTTTCTTTAGAATGAAGTTCTTCAAGCTGAAGTACAGGCTTTAAAAACCCTCGTGATAACTTCCACTCCCAGTATGCCTAACCACCATCTTCATCCTCAACTTAACAGCAAAAATAATGGTGTTAAATCTTTTCTTCGTACGGGACACAAACGTTCTCCTAGTAACTATGAATTAGCCTCACAGAAAGAATCTCCCCCTAACTCTCCTGTTAAAGAAACTCCTCCTGTTGATAGTGGTGTGGAAAGTTTGGAAGTAAGTTTGTTTTGTTCTTATATAATCTGAGTATGTATCTCATTATTCCATGTGCGTATGTAAACCTTCAGATAATAATGGTCTTCCTATAAGTGGTAAAAAAAAGTCTTTTCATAGATTTAAGGAAGCTCTTATCAAAGTTACTGTGTAACTAACTGTTTTTGAGAGGTTTAACTGTTACAGGCAAACGTTTTCTTACCTAAAATTTTATTATCTTAACCATTGTGTAATTTTTCCAATCTGGTCTAAAGTGATGATTTTGAAGCAATATCCTTACGTACACCGAAACAAATTTCAGCAAAAAATATAAGCTCAGGTCATCTCAAGTAAACGTTCATCACAATTTTTTTTTCAGTATTCCTACAGTTTATGTAAACAACCACATGTATATAACGAGAAGTTGGGTCAGTACCATGATTCATTCATAAAACATACCTCTGAATTTAGTGGACAAATTTACTAAAAGTAAAATGTGTAGGTACAATGGGTAAACTGAGAACTGCAGTTTCTATCTGTGTCAGTTCTCATTTGAATATTGTAAAGGATGTTAGGGTTTCTGATTGTAGTGTTTTGTCTTTCAGAAGCTCAAAGGAAGCAGATATGTGAATTAACATCGAGTTAGTATGCTTGCTACCAGTGTATTCAGAAAATATTATCACATTACTTATTGTTTTTGAGTTTCACATGCAACACTTCTATGTATGGTAAAGTTTTTTATTTGTTTTTGTCAAACCATCAAAAAATGTGAGCACCAAACATATTATACAAATTGAAAACATGGAAACTCTTGAAAACAAAAATTGGTCCTTGTCATCACAGTGTAACTTGTGTTTTATTTGTATTCGTATGATAGAGAAGAAATCGCAAAACTACTTCAAGAACAGAACGCTGATCCTGCTACAGGAAAATTCCTTCCTGTTATAATTTAACTTATGTTGAAATAAGATTTTATTGTAATTTTAATAAAGTCAACATTTTTATAAGAAGTGTAAAATTTGTTTTGAAATAAAAAAAGATTAATTTTCTTTTAAAGATTGATCCAATATGTCATGAAGAATTTGTCAACTGGAGAAAAAACCCTCAGCTCATGAAAACACACCCTTTTCTAGTTCGTGTTTATGAAGAAGATATTTGGCCTTGTTTGCGGTTTGCAAATGAACAGGTATATAGTCAAAAACATTTTAAAACTAGCCTTTTTCTTTACAACCAATACAGCTTTTGTAATGTGTAATTCAACATACCACGTGACACACAAAAATCAATGTTTATCTGTGTTTTTTTAATATTTGCTTTTAAAGTAACAAATTGAGTAATATATAGTACTAAAATTTGAATTATAATCTACAGTTTGATACCAAACTTAATGACATAAGTTCATGAAATAGTAGTTCAATAAAATTTTAAATGTGAGTCAAGAAATGAGATGACATGGCCTTTCACCCGTGACCCATCTCGAAAGGGTTAAATTGAAGGAGAACATGTTACAGATATGAACAGGTTGGTAAATTTACTAGCTATGTATGTGTCTGTGCATGTTTGTATATACACACACACACACACACATATATATATATATATATATATTATATTATTGTATGATATGTTATTGTTTTATTTGTTTTTGTTTTTAAACATTAAACACACAAATTAATCCGGCTCAACTAAATGGAAATAAATGATAAGATATGATTACCTTTATGTCTCATTGCAAAGTATATAGCTTATATCTCCCTACAAAGTATATATCTTCTAGATAAGATGATGACCTATAACAACAGTTTTCACCAGTAAATAGATAAATAAATGATGGAAAAATGTATGATGTATATGGATTGTAAAACGTTTTTACTTATTATGTACATTTTCCTATAAGCTAGCTAAGACCAAGTTTACTTTAATTCAAACAGTGTTTTGCTATTGTTAGGCCTTTTGACTTGAAATTTACAAGAAATTGCTTAGTATTGCATCCAAAATGTTAATCATTGAGATAGTTTGTGCATAACTGACTTCCTTATTTTGTACTTTAATAAAACCATTCTTACTAAGTGCACAAGAAATAACTGAAATTTTGTATACGTACCAATCTGTCCATGGAGTTTATGATAATGTGAAAATGAGTGTAATATTATATTTTTATTAATTGATTACTGCTTATGACTAATTAATACAAAAATGATACAGCTCTGGTAATAACTAAATTTGCATATTAAACAGTGTGTGGAATGTGTCAGTATGTCTGTAGGTGTTGATGCTCATCAATGAAAGCTATCTTGAACACTTATCATGATGACTACCATGTGAACAAACTTTTCTGTAATGATCAATTAATTAGGAATTAATTAATAAACAATGCACATATTAATTTTGATATCATAAATCCCATGGTCAAATTGGTACATATATGAAGTTTTAGTTAACTATGTTTAGTATTAATGGTTTTATTAAAGATCAAAATAGGAATTAATATCTGGAACACCCTGTACAGACAGGGTTTCATTAAGTTATAACTTTTGTACTTTTTAAATACTTTGAATTAAGTCTATATAGAAAAATATTTCTATTATTCAATATATAATTTTACACAGTTTCTTCTCTTTAATAACCCATATATAGCATTCAAATAGAAGCACAGACCACCTCGATTTAAGTTATGCAAGCTTTGACACCATTTAAAAATTATTCCCCACCTACCCACAGGTAATGTAGTTAAATTAATTTATAGGTCAGCAAATAATGTAACCCTAGTTTGGATATATGGAGAAATAACTTAAGTGTATTAAGTATGATAATGGTTTTCTTCATAGCGGATTATACATTTTACGTATTAAATATGTTAATATCTAGCTAGAAACAAGCTAAATTCTTTGAATGCAGTAAATTTGAGGGTTTATTTAAACCTATGCGTACTCTTTTACGCATGTCGCGACCCTTTTACGTTGTTTCATTCAAAATGTCTTTAAGAAGCTATTATCATTGTACATCAATAAACTTGGCATGAACACACAGTTTTTAATTCAGATTTATATATTATCTGAGCTATGGTTCATCCCTTTCAGAAATTTAATATAAAAGATAGGCTGCCACAGTTTCCAACCAATTAGAAACATAAATTACACATAATTACAAGCAAGAATCTACAATTTAATCTTGTCAGAAAGGCCTTTCCCCTCTTCCTATGATTTTCAAGATAATTTGCTGATCAACTTTACATGGCTTATGGACGTACTTACAATCAATAGAAAAAGTAGATTCCCCTATACATAAATCTTACAAGTCATTGTTAAGTTTTCATACCATAAACTGTTAGTGCAATTGTTTGGCTTGTGGTGATAAGATTTTGCTGCTCTGAATTTTAAAAGAATTTATCTAAATCTATTTATAGCTTATTCAGAAAGTTAGGTAAATCATATTAGTGTTGGAACATTCTGTTCTAGTGAATGTAATATTTTGTGTGTGTTAAAATGTGTATTTGAAAGCTACGTTAATTTTTTTTTTGACACCCAAATTTGTGAGACTCAATGAGGCTTACAGTAAAATGTCTTCAGTTTTTATTTGAGTTCAAATAAGCCTGAGTCATTGGAATTGTTTGGCTTGTGGTGATCATATTTTTCTGTGCTGAATGCTAAAAGATTTTTTTTAACCTATTTATAGCTTATTTAGAAAATTAGATAAATAATAGTAGTTTTTGAACATTCTATTGTAGTGAATGTTATATTTTTGGGGTTTTAAAACATGTATTTGAAAGCTACTTCAATTTTTTTTAGACACCCAAATTTGTGAGACTCAATGAGGCTGATATTTAACAATATGTACTGTCAATAAGAAGACACAAGATTTAACAATTATGTGTACTCTCAATAAGAAGACACAAGATTTAACAATACTGTGTACTGTAAATAAGATGACACAAGATTTAACAATACTGTGTACTGTCAATAAGAAGACACTAGATTTAACAATACTTTGTACTGTCTATAAGAAGACAAAATATTTAAAAATACTGTGAACAGTGAATAAGAAAACACAATATTTAACAATAATGTGTATTGTCAATAGCAAGTCACAGGATTTAACGATATTGTTAAATATTGTTTTTTACTTGAGTGCAAATGAGACTGAGTATGCAGTAGGTGTTACAAATTCTTGTTTTTGTGTATATATTTTATTCATTGTTATAGAATTTTTTAACAAATGTAACTAAAATATGAAAATTAGAACAACAAAATAAGACATCTAAAGTTTCCTGAGTTCGAGTGTGTGTGTGTTTAACATGACACTTCGCAATCACATGATCAATGGAAAATAGCCAATGGGCCTTTGCTGTAATTTATTGCTTTTGAGATACTATTTCTGCAGTAATACCAAAAACTTAAAATGAAGCAGTCGTGAAAAAGTTAAAAGTCAAAATTGTTGAGGTAATTTAAAACTTTTTTGATCAATACTGTAGTTAATGCAAGGGAAGAAAATGGGATTACTCATTTTTTTAATATTTCTCAACTGTTCATTTTGCTGTATATTGATGATTTTTGTTACAGATAGTGTTAGGGTAGAGAAAATACAAAGTTTTACTAAAGAAAACTTGATATTTATTAAGGGAGCTCTAGAGATTATTCAAATGAAGTATGAAAACTGTACGATGAAAAGAAGTATTTTTATTCTTATCGTGAAAATCAACTTTTATTCGGACTGACTTAGTACAAGATTCATAAGTTCACAGACAAATCTTTGGTGAAAATACTTTGTTAAAAGAATTGTTTGCAAATAGTAAATAGGTGCAAATAGTAAAGTCAGAATTATAGTGAACATTATTATGTATAGCTTCGTAGGTGCAGGACCTATCAATTTGACTGAGCTCATGAACAAGTGTTTAAGTGAAGGCTTGATAAATATTTAACTAATCAGGGCTGGATTTGAGTGTTGACCTTTTTTTTTAAGTGATTAGGACAGCCTCAATGAACAAAGAGGGCCCCTTGTTCCTTAAATGTTAATTTACACATGGAATGTCAAGAAAGATGTACTTTATTAGTTGTGTTATGTCTTGTGAATTGTTTGAAGCTGACTCCGTGGAGGTTCAGGCATAAGTGTCCCTAATGTAAAACTGTTGACTGAAGAGGGGACACCAGTCAGTAGCACCCACCACCTACATAGCCATCTTTAACCAAATATTGGGATCAACTGTTACTTTTATAATGCACCCAAAACCAAAGTCAGGAATATGTTCAGTGGCGTGGGCCTGAACCTTGGACCTTCCAAACTATTAGGCCAGGCCATGCCAAGACAAGAGACCATGTGCGTATAGCTTCAGTATCTTTTTAAGATTCTAGCTTTTGCTTCAGTCTCATACACATGTTAAACTTTGACCTTATAATTTTTGTTTTGATTACTTTGTTCTGAAGTTTATAGTTTTTACTTTACTGATTACCAAAGGTTTAATAGCATAATAAGTTGTAGTCTAGTTTATTGCAATTGATTTTTTTGGTGTAACTAAGATTTTTTAGTGTTATGAATTGTTTCCTTAATTGTTTAATTATAATATATATATATATATATATATATATGTATCAAAGTTTATGCTACTGCTTTTCACTTTAGCATTAAACACACACACACGCAAAGCTTGAAACATAAGATCATTTTTGGATGAAAGTGTAGGAGGCCTCTGTGAAAGTAAGAACTCTTTAGATAGGGGGTATACATTATTTATTAAAAGTTTTTTTTTCTTCTTCTTCTAGTTTGCAAGTACAAATCAACTAAGCTCCTGTAAAATTGGAAAGATTATGGTTGCTTTTAGGCACATTTATCCACCCACACTTACCCAAAGATTCAGGCTAAGATTTAACTGAAAAGTAATAAAGGAAGAGATAAAACATATGTAGTGGTACTAAATCTCTTAACTGGCAAAAAATACTGCTTTTGAGGATTAACAGAATATTAAAATCATGGTCTTTTTAATTGACCCAGTTACTAAGGCTACCTGGACAGTAACTTGTGGTAAAAAAAATCTAGATACAAATGCTATTTTGACACAACTCTAGTAATAAAGTAGTACTTCACTTGTTAATTAAGAGGATTCCGAGAAAAAACGTGCAATCACACATTAGCTTATTTTTGTTGTTGTTTTGAAATATTTATTATGGCTAGAAAAATACAGTTTTAACCATGTTGATAGGAAGTTGGGAGTTATATTACATTATAATTGTAATTTTTAGAGCTAGAAAATACAGTTTTAACCATGTTGATAGGAAGTTGGGAGTTATATTACATTATAATTGTAATTTTTAGAGCTAGAAAAATACAGTTTTAACCATGTTGATAGGAAGTTGGGAGTTATATTACATTATAATTGTAATTTTTAGAGCTAGAAAAATACAGTTTTTAATCGTGTTGATAAGAATTTGGGATGTGGGGTGTACATTGTATTATCATTGTGGTATCTTTATTACAATTTTATGTCAATAAGTGTTTAATGAAAGGGTTAGATCTTACTGGGTGAAAACATTTGATAGTTAAGTACAAACTGTTTGATCAGGCTTTCCTGAAAGTTGGTTGAGGCACAACTAAGATCATTACCATTTGGTATAGTAATAGTTAAACAAGTTTTTATATTACTTGTTATGCTAAGTAATCGGTTACACTCACTCTCAGAGGAACTTTCTTTAATTCACTTGCTTTTTAACATCTAATATGTTAAGTTCTAGAAAACTCAAGTTGTAGTTATATAGTTGGTTCTTTACTTTAGACTTACAAGTAATGTTAGAAATGATTAATTATAATATAGTATTTTCAACAAATTGTACGAGTATTTTATGAGTTAAAGTGCTTGTTACTCTTAAACATCAAAATGGTTTTTGTGGTTTTTTTTTAGCTAGCAAAAGAGGTTTTAAGATCCATAGAAGACAACAGCATTGTGATTGAAGATGTTAATGGCAAGAATCCCTTCCCAAAGTATGTTTAACTTCATATTGATTAATATTGGTTCAAACATTGATTGTTTATTTGTCATTTATTTCCACATACTATTCCGCTTTGAACTATTTATAGCAGAGATAGTCGGTGACATTGCAATGTCCCTAAAAAACTGGACAAGTCCAGGTTACAACGGAATTATGTTCCCTACTCGGTGAAATTAATTCTACCACTATTGTACTAAAAAAAAAATATAAATTTCAAGCTATTATTTGATACACCACTTTTCTCTTGAGTTTTACCAGTTTGGGGAATTCTTTCCCTACAGTAACAGTGCAAGGACAAAATAAAAGTAAGGTTGGACTTCACACGGTGGTGAGGTGTATATTAGAAACCATAGGTACTTCAAAGAATTTTATAGAAGGTGCTACTTCCATTGTCTCTGAACACTGCAAAATATATTCAAGTCATCCAGCTAAATTTAGCTTGCAACTTCCCAACAGCACTGTGATTGATATTTTTTTCTTCTCACCCTGGATGTCGTGCATTAAGTTCGGCAGAAACCCTCCGCTTGGTCCAACCTTCTCGTGCTTTGACAGCACCATAATTAGTCATGTATTTGAAATTAAGAAAAGCTGCAAATCACCTATGATTCCCTGTATTTGTATAGTGTTTTGAATTGTCGTTTAGTCAACACGGTGAATCTAAATAAATGATATATTTGGATTCATATCTATCTTTAGTATTTGAAACAGTTTGTCTGCTGAATGATTCACAAGAATAAATTAGTAGCATCAATTCTACATATTTTTCAAATCTTATATTTCAATACAGGTTCACTATGGTGAGTAAAGCACAACTTAAAACACCATACCTATAATATACAATCCACCACTATAAAAGGCCTAATCTTATTCTTTTAATTTGCCCTTGACCAGGGTTACTGATGAGTTGAATTCCAGGAAACTGGTATAACAAGTGGTAAATCAAGTGATATATTTGGTGAGTAAAGCACAACTTAAAACACTATACCTATAATATACAATCCACCACTATAAAAGGCCTAATCTTATTCTTTTAATTTGCCCTTACCCAGGGTTACTGATGAGTTGAATTCCAGGAAACTGGTATAACAAGTGGTAAATCAAGTGATATATTTGGTGAGTAAAGCACGACTTAAAACACTATACTTGCCACTGTTGTAATCCTGATTAATCTATCAGAAATTTAGCTATTGGTCAAACAAGTATACCATCTTTCCAGTGATCTCACTAGCTTCATTAGTTATAACAACAAATGTACTTTCTTCTGCCATTAAATATTTTATATTCTAAAGCTGAATATCAAAGCCGTTGCCTTAGATGAAAAGATATTTAGTAACAAATATTTTGTGAATGCATTTTTGCATGGTTTCTG
>NW_013668867.1:39582-43177 GCF_000517525.1 Limulus polyphemus | reverse complement strand
GAGTTGTTTAAACAATTGTTTAACAACAAGTTAAAGCTTGGAATGGTCTATTCTTTCATTGGGATGTGTGTGTGTGTGTGTGTGTCTATGAGCCAGCTGCCCAGTGTCAGATAACAATACGAAGAATTAAATTGTGGCGGATTACTACAAGTACTTCAAATACCTATAGAATGATAGGTTTCTTTTTAGTGAGTGTAAAACATGTAAATACACCAGTTTGATTATTATTGGTTATTAAAAACTGTCATTTTATGACTTTTTTATCTTTTGTGCAATTGTGTAAAACATTCTTAAAAATGGTGCAATTCCAAAAACAACTTTATTTTAGTTTTTCAACAAATTATTGGTTTCTGTTTTTTGGACATGTTTATTTGAATTAAATTTGCTCTTAAGATCTGTTTGCTTGTTTTGTTTTAACTTGATCATTTTTGATATTTTACTTTTAAAAACAAGTATAATTGTGAATATGATTTTTCCTAAGTCTTGTATAATTCAATTCATCTTCAGTTTGATACATTTAAGAGATAACTTAATTGAAAGATAGTATGTTTTTGACATTTGCGTGAAAAGTTTTATGTCAACTCAGAACTTTTCTGTTGCATTTCAGAAATTGTTGTCTTTTGGAGACTCCAAGATTCTGTAAATACAGGATGAAGCTGGGAGAAGGGACACAATGGTACTATATCTCTCAGTTGTGCCGAAACAGAGTAAGTGTTGTTAAAGATGGACTGCTTTCCAACAGTTTTGAACTAATTGACAGTGTAATTTTTTGTTATTTGTTTATCCACATAAATTAATAGTATTCGCAATCTATGCGTAAACAAATTAAAAAATAGTATGACCTAAATGTTGAGGTTTTAACGAAAGAAAAGCATTTAATTCATATTGACAAATGTAGTGTGGTTATAATTTTAAAGAAATGTATAAATTATTATACCTTGTACAATATCCACGTTTTACAACAGTTTTCTTTGAAGAACAAGTAAGTCGCACTGAACTCTTTCCATATGATCAAGTTGAAGTGCTCGTGACATTTTTTTATAGGGTTACATTTAAATTTTAATAAACAACTTTACTGTGTGTTTAAATATATTGAGCAAAATAACATAGTTTATAATTCAATTTCTTATTTTACCTAAGTTTTAATATGTAAGCTATGTCAGTGGGCATACCCTCAAGTGGAGTTGAAATGTGTTTTAAAGCATATATGCAAGTTACAGTACTTTGTTTAGGTATAAGGATCCTATACCTTTAAATCTTCTAATGTGTGGTTAACAGTCCACATACATGAACATGCTTTAGGTTCAATTGGTTCTACCAGTAGGTGGTTAACAGTCCACATACATGAACATGCTTCAAGTTACATTGGTTCTACCAGTAGGTGGTTAACAGTCCACATACATGAACGTGGTTTAGGTTACATTAGCTCTACCATTAGGTGGTTAACAGTCCACATACATGAACATGCTAATTTAAGATTCACATCGTTTTCAAGTATAGAGAAGCATGTTCTGAACGAATGTAATGAATATAAATAAAAGACTGTTTGAAATATTTGCTGGGGCTAAGTGAACAAAAGTGAAGGAAAGTATTGATAAACAGACTCATATCAAACTTTAATGAGCAAAATAATGTGGTTTATTTGTTGTTGAATTTGTGATTTTTAGCATGTGTTAATTAAATATGGTGTCATTGAAATTTTTGTTTATATATATCTCTAAATATTGGTTAGCATGTTTGGATTTTGAATCCTAGATTTCCAGCTCACTGATGCAGAAACTAACTCTACACATTGTTGCCATGGATTGATTATAAAAGCGACAATCAAATCTCATTGTTTGATCAGACAAGAGTAGCCCAAAAATTGGTGGTGGGTACTGTTGACTAGCTACAAAAATTGGTAGTCAGTACTGTTGACTAGCTACATTCCTCTAGTCTATCAGTTGAAAATTAGGGACAGCTGTGTGAAGGTAGTCCTCATGCAGCTTTGTGTGAAATTCTGAATCAAACAAACTCTGTAAATACTTTATTGAAACGAACTATGCTTGAAAACCTGTCTGTGGTTATGAGATTATATTCATTTTCAAAAACTCCTTTATGTATAGTTCAGTGTTTTGTGAGTTAAGTGAATTTCTTCAATATCTGATGAGACATTACTCAAATCACTATTATGTTTTCTAGGAAACTTATGAAGATTTCATTGATGGTATTTGTTGTACTCTAGAAGTTAGTATATCTTTAAGTATTGTATGTATAACTGCAGAATTTTGACTGTTTTTTATTTATTTTGTTACTGTAGATAGCTGCAGTGTGTGAGTTCTTTTGCTACCTGAGATACATCAAACAGGGTCTAGTGAAAAGTGGCAGTAAGTATAGAATGCCAAGTTTAATAAATATTTAAAGAGAGATTAAAAAGCTGGATCCACTATGAACTAAACTGAAAGTCCTAAAGTATCACTTTAGACAGCCACTCTCCTCTCCATTTCGTGCAAACAAAGTAATAAAAGGCAAAAGTGAAGTAACATAAAATACATGTATCACAACAATGAATGGAGTTCTTGCATTACAATCAGGGCACGAATTACTTTTAAAATCGCCAGGGTTACCCTCTGAAAATATTTCTTTTTTTTTTCTTCAACTTTTAATTACAATAATATAACAAGGCTTTAGATGCTATTGATGGTGTTACTGAAAAGGTTCCATAATTCATGACATTTCTTCTCGCATAGTTCAACCCCAGGTTTCCAACGAACAAGTAGACATCTGTAATGATCTGTATCATGTGACCTGGTTTGAACTCTTCCAGCAGTGGTCCAAGTTAAATAGACGAATGAAAGCAAATATGACGTTTTCACTTCTAAACTGCTGTAATCACTTGTATTCATAATTCCTACAATAGATAGACCATGTTCACTCTTTTTTTTAAACTCAACTTCACCAATTTGTTAAGTTTTAAAGATCAAGGGGTGCCAGATATAGAACATACTTTATCCTATGGATTACCAAATATACAGCATACTTTAACACACTCAACACGAGGTTGGTTAATTTGACCGAGTCACGTGACCTTTAGTGCTCATTTAAAGTCTCTATAAATTTAATACTTATAACTCTCAATATATTGGGTATATCTTCACAAAATTTGTCAGTCTTTCAGTTAATATTACAATTTTTTCACTTACAAAAAGTCATATTTCTTAGTGAAGTATTTTTTAATAAAATAAAGTAAAAATTTGTCCATGAAGATATTGAGTATTCGTTTTGAATAGTCCATGTGCAAAGTATTTTTAATTTTAACATGAAAAATACTTTTCATCATCTCAAAAATCCCAAGTTTGCTTTGTGTAATCCCTAAAACCTCCCAAATGCATTTCAACCGTTTTTAAATTTTATAGTTTATAAGTTATTTTCTCTACCCTATCTCAAAACGGGATTGGTCAATTCGACCAACCTCGTAACCACCAAAAAAAAATTGAAATAAACCTAAATTAACCTTTTTTCCTTTCTAGACTGACTTCAAATTGTAACATGAAACTGGATTCATTTATCCTAAGTAGCGTGAAGTTCATAACATTATACATCTATTTATAATTAA
>NW_013668867.1:33585-39064 GCF_000517525.1 Limulus polyphemus | reverse complement strand
AGAACTATCAATGAATTGTGAAAGAGAGGATATGACAGGTGGGTGTGGCAGGAGGGGTCTGATTTTTTGTTTGATATCTCTATAACCAAATAAAATTGAAGGCTATAAAAATTATAGTTTGTTTGAGCAATAACAATTTTATAGAGAGTATTTTACATGTAATTTCATACATTTTCGAGGGGTGATGGATAAAATAGAGATGATGACATGCTAAGACAAAATGTGTCACGTGGGTCACACTAGTGAAATTTCAGGATTTTTTAAATTATTTCCTTGTAGAATTAAGAACTTAAAACTTGTATTCTATTAAAATATGGATTATTAGCTAAGATTTTATGCTATTCTAATTGGTATAACATAAAGAAAAAGTAGTTTAATAAAATTTTGAATGTAAGACACTAAAACCTTGTGTCATGCTCAGTAAATGGTACATGGGGGATTAGGATTAACCCAAGGGGTGCCAGATATAGAGCATACTTTAGTCTAAGAGGTGCCAGATGTAGAGCATACCTTAACCTCATATTCAAGGGATGGCTGTGGCTTAACCCAAAAAGTCGTATGCCCTTGTAACAATAATGCAATATTGATATTAGATGTTTTATAAATAGGAAGAACAAACGGAAAAAGCGTGCAAAACAAAATTAATTTAAGCACATGTTAAACATTAATTACCAAATTCAGCAGGCGTGATAGCGTCTATGATAACTTAATTGATAAATGCATTGCTTTGTTTCCTTACAAATTCAGTAAATTATAGTTAGTTATGAATGATTTGAAGGATGTATTTTATTTTCAAACCGACCTTTAACTTCCAGTAGATGTTGATAATTCTACCATCACCCCTCCCTATTTAATAGTTATCAAAAGAAGTAGATGCAGCATTGACTGTCATTCAAGTTGCCAAAAGTGTGACTAAAGCTTCTACACAACAGAAATCATGTATGAAAGCTGATGAGAAATACAATATTTAAAAATTCTGCTGAACTTTAGAACAGGGTGCAACAACCAGTAAGTCAGAATCTGATATTTGATGGTGTGTGTGTCATTCCTACAAGCGATAATATAGTAAAATCAGTCTTCTAGAGCTTAGCTCGTCTAGTATATACATTCTGAAATTATTTTGTTAATACATTTCCAAAATGAGAAAACATTTCAATAAATTTCTCTTTGGGATATTGAAGAGTACACACACACATATACATCAAGACTGGTGGAGATTGTATGAGTCATGAAAAACTTAATGATCTTAATCAGAATTAAGAAATCTTGTTGTTCTCATTGCCTAAACCAACTACAAAGTCTTAGAAATTTTCAATGTAATATATTTTATTTTAAAAATGAAATGAAGTTTAAATGTGTAAAACACTGTCATACAGTTGTAATTCAAAAGTCTTTAGATGTGTTCATCCTTCCATATGTATCCAAGTAATGTATTTTAAAATCAGTTGAAATGGCATTAAATTGTATTTAAAACTTTGATTCAGGGTGTCTGCCATGAAAGTCTTTCACCGTGAAAAGTTTGAGTTAAAGAATTCTGCATATTTGTTGAAAAATATAAACAAATTGATAGAATACTCAGATTGAACACTTGTAAAACTTTTGTAATGATATATTTTTAGCAAGAAGATAGGAACAACCTTTTTTGTACATAAAAAATATTTTTATTATCTCAGCATTTTTACGCATCTTTATCAGAAATTACTGACTGACCTTCTAGGCCCAGCAAATAGTGTATGTCTTATAATAAACTAAATAATAATAGGGAGTTGTTTAGAAAAAAATAATAATATTGTTCTTAAAATTAGTTTTTAAAGAAATGAATTTGTTTTTTAAATCTTAGCTTGTATGCTGAAATATCATTCTTAGAAAATAACATTCAGAATAGCGATATGAAAATAAGTTATACAAGTTATTTACAGTTTCAAATATCTTTGAATTTTGGAAGTAGCAAATAGCTTACAGGGTCGACAGGTTTGAGATTCAGGAAATCAGGATTGGTTTTTAATTTTTTTAATAGCTACAGTTATTGATACTCTCTCACTCTTTGTTCAAAATTCAAAGATACAGTATTAAGAATGTTTTTTTCCCACCTGAGTAGTACACGAAGCATACTGGGAAGTCATGAGGAGGAGACATTTGATGGCCATGACTCGCCTTGGGTTGGCTGGCCCGTAAAACACATCTTCAGCTTCGCTATGGTGATGAAAAGAAGGTCAAAGACATTAAATCTCTCTCTTTCTCTCTGTGGAAGAACGGTACAAGGGGAATTAATTTGTACCCATGTTTTTGTGTCAAAATGTATTGGTGTTTTGGTGTCAAATTTTGAATTGATAGTTGAGAATTATACACAGTCTAGATGACATATTTATTTAAATTTTGAATAAGAAATAAAGTGCTTCAAGTTAAATGGTGCATTTTTTACAGTATTCTATAGGTTTATGTTAAAGATCGTTTTACCCTTATAGTTTAGTTATAGACAAAGGTTCACAATGGTTAGGTTATATAATATAGATAGTACAAGTAAACTGAAAGTATTTGATGAAATATTGTTTTTCTTATTGTATAGAAATATATATAATGGAATGAATATAAATATATATATTTTATGTATATCAGTATTAATGGACATATTTAGTTGTTACATTATGAAGAGAAAATTATTAAAGTTTTGTAGTTTTAATTTCTTATACCTAGATCTGTTTTTGTGGTAGCTACTGAAATTAATTCATTTCAAAGTTGTACATACCTT
The DNA here is from genome assembly GCF_000517525.1 of Limulus polyphemus. Classification (NCBI taxonomy): domain Eukaryota; kingdom Metazoa; phylum Arthropoda; class Merostomata; order Xiphosura; family Limulidae; genus Limulus; species Limulus polyphemus. Next base: position 36,315 of record NW_013668867.1, on the reverse strand, counting down.
ACAAATGAATTATTACTCGAGAAAGCTTTTTTAATACACAAAGTAAGAAAACAGCAGTTACAAAGTTCACTTCATAAATATCAAGTAAATACTTTTATGGTTTTTGAAAGTCATAATATATGTGTACATAGTGAGATTTGTAGTGATATTGTGTTGCGTGCATAATCTTTTTTTTTAACTCATTGATATTGATAACTCTAGTTTTGCCATTGACTATTCAGTGTATTCCTTTTTAGACCTGACTACTCCTTAGTTTTGCCATTGACTATTCAGTGTATTCCTTTTTAGACCTGACTACTCCTTAGTTTTGCCATTGACTATTCAGTGTATTCCTTTTTTAGACCTGACTACTCCTTGACCTTTAACTTCCTATGTGTATCAAAAACAAAAAAAATTCAAGAATTATTTTTCCTACATTTTGTCTACATAAGATAATTTCTAGCTAATTATTACATCACTATCAGTTTGTTACCCGAGTGACAAAATGTTGTATTAAGGATCGAAAGAAGCTATATTTTCTATATCTGACAATAATATTCCTTGAAAACCATATTGGATAATGAAAATTAATGATTTAAACAAACAAATTGAGGAAGATTAGAAGAAAAGTGTTCTCCAGTAAATGACTTAAATATAAGTAAAACTAAGTCAGTAAGAGGCCAAAATCGTTACAAAATATAAAATAAATTATTTAGATAACAATATCCAAGATATAAAGATGCTGTCTTTATGTAGATTATATATGTGTGTTCCTGCAAAGTAGGCAATTTTGTAATGAGGCATATAAACATCCAGGTTTCATGGCATAGAACACAGATGGCAGCACGCATACAGATTTGGCAATTATGTCAAGTACAGGGGGATATTCCCAATTGTCGCAGTAGAGGGAAAACTTTTTTTGGTAGCTGTGGGGTAAATCTGAATTTTGCAGTCAGTGGGTATAAATGTTTATTTGGATATATCCGAGCTACGCAGCAAAAGGGTTAATAACATTATTAAGAGAAAACATCGTAAAGAAAGGCTTGAACATAAACATAAATGCTGCATCTTTAAAGTAATAATAATTATCAAATAAAAATATCGAGAATCTGGAATTGATTAAATTAATGACAACAGGGTGGAGTTGATATTATTATTTAATGTTGGGTGATCATTGAAAATGGAGAGGCTCTCTTTAATAAAGAGTTTGTAATTTGTAGTTCCAGAGTCAAGAATTTTAAAGTTTTCAAGAAGTATGAGGTGGTTGTTATTCTCATTGTGTAATTGGATACAAGATTCAGGTGGATTAGTTGGCTCATATCTGCTTCTGGATAAAATTCACATGTGATAGTGTACACATATTTGTATTTGAAGTGTACTTTTTACCAATATTGGTAGCTTTACAGCTACCACAAGTGCACTTGTATGCGACCCATGAGCACAGAGGAATGAGTAAAGTGTCTTTGATTTTAAACGTATTTTTAGTTATAAATATTGACGTAAATACTAAACAGCTTAATTTGTAGGTAATATGTCTTGATTATTTTTTGAATTTAGGATTTGAGTTTAAAACTTTGTTTGCCCATGAAAAAACAGATAAAACTAGTAGATATTTCAAGACTGTGTTTGGCTTTTTACTAAGTTCTGTTTTATTTGTTAAAAGTGTTTGTTTAATAGAGTGTAAGAGATTAAGGGGATAACCATTAAATTGTAATATGTTATGAATTTTTGAAATTACTGAGTGAAGTCAGTGGCCATTCTGTCGGACAGCAGTTCTCCTAGCAGGCTTCGATCAGTTGTCGATCTTGCTTCTTAGACCAAAAACCTGATGTTTTATAATCATTTTTCGGGGTTATCCTGAGATCTCAATTAGTTCGGTGAACTTACTTCACACAAGTATTCTTAAATATGATTGTTCTTTTCTCGACCCTTTTGCTAAACCATAACTTCTGTTTAATTGGTTTGAGTAAAAGTTTATACAAATCAACTAACTCTGAAAATTTTTTATGAGGCACCATCTCTCATGTCTGTTGATACTGATAAGCATAACCACTAGCTTCTACCTCTCAGATTACATTCTGTAATGTATTTTCATCTTACTCCTGTAATGTATTGGGAATCTGATAATGTGGTTTGCTTCCGATCAAATCTTGATAGGTATTTAGGTTTAATAACCCAGGGGGTGGTCATAAATTAAAGTTATTTCTCTTTGCTCTTTTCTTCATTTGTTAACCCATTAACTGCTGCAGGAGCAGCTCAGTTGTCGTTTTCTAACTGCAGCGGTAACTCTAATTTTTAGGGCAATTAGTAAACCATTTTTGTTTTTTTTGTTTTTTCCTTTAATTTTTCTTACTTGAATAAGATTTTAAATAGCGTAAATAAAAAAACATAACCTTGCTACTTTAGCTATAATAAAATAATTCCTTTAAAGAAAATGGTTCAGAGGGAAACTAAAAAATAAATATATATATATATATATATGTTTATTTATTTATTTAGAAAAATCGACTTTTGTATGGTAGATTTCAAAGCATGGTACTGTGCATAATCCAACATTGCAGTCTTTACACATATATGATGTGTCCTTTCATTTTCCTTTAGCTGCACAAACACGGCATTGAAACGAAGATCTTCCAGGTTTTCCTTCTTTTTGAGGAGGTAAAGTTTGGAAAGGGACATGCTGTGAGGTGATTAGGAGATGATGATGGGGCATATCTTCCTGCTTTGGAGGTGCATTCCCCATATTTCTCA
>NW_013668867.1:18657-32724 GCF_000517525.1 Limulus polyphemus | reverse complement strand
CATCAGAGCATGAAATCACTTGATCCATGTGATCCACGCCTCCCATCACCTTCTTGTAATCGATACACACAAGAGGCTTGCTCTTTTACAAGTTACCTTCGTTTACAGTCTTTCTTTCAGCATCATGGGTATTGCTTATCATCATCACCTCTCTCTTGTCTCTCCATTGTATGACCATAAGTTTACCTTTATACATGGTAATATCTTGTCCCTTTTTTAGCTTTGCTTTTGAAATTTCCTTTGGAATTCCTTTTCAATTTTTTCTCAAAGTTCCAATTGCATCTGTCATGTGGGAACTAAAAAATCGAAAAGAGGTAGCGAAGGGTAATAGTTATTCATTGCAAGATAAAAGCCCTTATCCAAAAAGTTTGTCGTTAGATGCAGGACGACCTTCGTTGAATGATTTAGGTATTCAGGTGCAATTTCAGTAGCACAAGGAGGCATTTGAAGATCTGTTCCCTTTCCAGTGTAAACTTCGAAGTTATACACATATCCTGTGCTTGATTCACAAAGAAAGTAGCCCTCAATTCCAAATCAAGCACGCTTTAGTGGGATGTACATCTTCCATCCTAATCTACCCTTTCATAGAAGTAAGCTCTCATCTATGCATATATTCATTTCAAGGAAACATGCACTCTGAAAAGACTCCTTCTATAAGTTTAGAAGATCTTTAATCTTATATAATTTATCTGAAGAGTCTTTAGAAGCAGAGAAGTGCAAGTGTTGCAGGAGAAGGAGAAATCTATCTCTCGGCATTGTTTCTCCAAAAAAAGGTGTTGCCAACACAAGATCCTCTGAAAAATACATCTGAAAATCAGGCTTTTTGATTATTCCCATCAATAACAACATTGCATCGAGTACATGCATTTCAATGATGTTTTTATCTTTCCAGTTTTGTAGTCTACTTTTCTTCTTCAATAATTATGAGATGAAATTCTGTTTGCAAATTTCATTAAGATACACATTAGTTTCCGAGACGATTTTCGATATTATTTCAGCATTTTGAATAGATTCAAAAATCTCCAAAACATTATCAGGATTGGTTTCCTATATTTTGACACCCAAATCTGTACTAAAAGTAAAAAAATTTCTTTTGCTTCCGATGAGTGACCACTCTACTTGCGAAGTACTTGATACATTTGTTTGTTCATTATCGGATAAATCATCAATTGTGACTTCATTAGTCAATTCTTCTTCACTATCAGAGGATAAATCTAAACTTTATTCGTCGCTTTCACAAAGGTATTGGCAAAGCTCTTCATCAACAATAACCCGCTTTGCCATTTCAAGGGAGGAGAAAAAATTTGAAATGACCCTCTCCGACTAAATAGATTTTGAGCATTGATTGCTTGGAGGTAGGAGTGCCGATCTGATACCCTGACTCACAGATAAATCTGAGTTGCCAGCAATCACAATAAAATGCGTATTTCCATCATTTGCTGCTGAGACATAGAACTTCAATGATGGAAATATCCGTCATCCACAATTAATCTGTTAATAATTGTAGCAGTGATAAAATCCATTGCTTCCACGAAGTTTTGATGATGCTTAGTTGATTTTTCATGGTCAAGAGAGAGGAAAGGCTGTGAAGAAGACAGGAAGAGCTTATTGCTTTCTTGTTGTAGATGAATGAGATGGAAGTGAAGCTTCAGGCCTGATGTATGTGATCAATGAATCACGAGCAGCTGACAGCTGCCCCAGAAATGAAATAAGACCAGTACCGTAGCTTATTACTTGTATAACAATTATCCAAAACAGATAACCAATACCATTAACATATAAGAACTCGTATAGCAGTAGACGTTGTTCAATAGAATACGTATGGCTAAAAAATGTTAACAATTTAAACATGTTATACATAACACTTTTATGTCACACACATACAATAATACAAAAACGTTTATAGTCCATTGTTCGTTCCAGTTGGTAACCTGAAGAACAAGGTAAAGTGTTCAAGGTGGTTGTTGAAGTGAGTGTTCTTTGCTTAGAGAAGTGATGTAGTTGAAGGAAGAAATAAATTTGTTCCATGAGGCTGGTATTTCCTGCGATTTTGGTGAATTTTGTATAGAGGTTATTTCTGCTTTTTATTTGTGTTAGTACTTACTAGCGAGGGTTGTAAAGCGTATTTGAACTGTCGTTGATTTACTTATTTTAAGAAGGTACGAGCCCGGGGTGTAAATAGGAAGATGGTAGGATAAGCGTGTTGCTTTTGTAGTTTGCTTGTCATTGTCCGTGTTTTTTTTTTATAACTTCCTTTTCTCTGCTGTGCTTATCTTGAATTTCTATTGTGTAGTCAGAGTTACATATTTTTTCAGTCTTTATATACTTTGTTTTATATCTTGTATAGAAAAATAATATTTCTTGAAATCCTTTAGTATTTGTTTATTAAATACTTCAGGAGAAGGTTTTTTAAGTGGTTGAAGTTGTAGAAGGAGAACAATGCCACATTTTAAATTTAATTTTGGTGAAGCATTCTATATTTGGTGTGTTATCTTTGTTGAAGCTAAGAAGGGATTTAAGACTTCTGTAGATATATTCAAACATAAAACAGTAATTTGAGATAGGTAAACAAATATCTAAACCTTTTGATAAAGCATTTTCACATCGTTCACTAATATTAAAAACATTATCAGGATTTATTTCACTAGTTTTTCTCAACGAAATTAGTTTGTTAAGCTTGATTTTCTGGTCATGTTGAAGTCTGGCGACAGTTTTCGGGGTCAGATTTTCAATCGTATTGGTCAGATGATGATAGTCATCGACTCATGAAATTTTCTTCTTAAGTTTTAGGCTGGCTGTAATTTGTTGGTTTGTTAGCTGTTGTTTCCAATGATATTTTGTTGAACTCTTCTTCAAGTAGCTTTCTTTAACAGCAACGATAAGCAGAAGAGCCTTGGAGATTTCGGTTAGTCGTCTTAGAGTTCAGGAACTTTGAAATAACTTTGTAGATTTTACATAATTATGAATTGAATATCAATAGAGACCTTCCTAAGTTTGAGATCAAGCTTTTGAAAAGTACGAAACAAACATAACCCATCATATTCATACCACTGTGTCAGATACTAACAACTGATTCATCAGATGGAAAATAAGTTTTACAGTAAATGTTAAAAATACAGTAATACAAAAAAAAAAAATTTAACTATGGATGTTTTGGAATTGTATCCAATTACACAGTGAGAATAACAACCACCCCCAAACTTCTTGACTCTGGAACCACAGATTACGAAATATTTATTAAAGAAAGCTTCTCCATTTTCAATGATCACCCAACATTAAATAATAACACCAACTTCTCCATTTAATCAATTCCAGATTTGTAGTGTTTATACTTATATTTAAGCCTTTCTTAATAATGTTAGTAAACATGTGTGTTGCATGTTTTATCGTACATTCACTTATATTGTTACCATTTAAATCTGTTCTTTCTAAACTTCTCATTATTATAACAATACTACTTGCTCAATAGCTAATGTTTTTTGTAGCTAGAATATTGCGAAGTAACTTTATGGTAGAATTTGAATCAATTATGAAATGTCTGTAAGTAAAGATGTGTTTTTGGTATTATATGTTATAGAATCTTTAGTCAAATAGCAATAGGTAAATAACTGATATTTTAGTATGACAAGTCAAACACTTACTCTTTTTTTAAACAGTAATTTAGAAGGTTCTGTTTTGTAATTGTTCCAAACCTGTTTATGGAAGGTAACAATTATATTTTTTAGTGTATTTCAAAATAATATTATTGGCACTGGAAATATGTAAAAGTTACTTTAATCGATTCTAAAGAGCTTCCAGTTTTGTTTTACTTTCCTCATTGGTGATTTTGTGTTTTATACATGTAAAGAAACTTTTCTTTTTTACAGTTAAAAAACATTTTGTGTTATATTAGAAATAGTATATAATTTAAAGACAATTTCTGACCTGGAAAATATACCCTAGAAATTGTTAGCCTTGTGAAGATTCTCTGTTGAGTATTATTGATCACTTGAATTATTTAATTAGTTTTTGTTTCTTTGATATTTTTCTCATTTCTTTTATTTTATATATTTTATTAAGTCTCAGTATGTAACTTTTATTGATTAACATTTGATTTTGGGTATTTCTTTATTTGTTCTTTGATCTTTTCTGTGTTTTTAATTATTGTTTCTGCACTTCACACCAGTCTTCTTTCTTATCCATCAAGAGTTCTAATTTTTTCTTTGAATATTAATATATTTTGATATATGAAATTACTTCATTTATAATCTACTACGGTACTTCCCACACTTTTTCAACTTCAGGCACATGTAAATAAGTCTGTATGGCAGGCCTAGTGGCACCCCACTGACTAAGACAGACAGAAATTACTGTTATACTTTGTATCAAGGAGAAAGTGAATCAAATTTTAAAAAAATTATTAAAATTGATGGTAAATTTACATTACTAAATAAAAATTACTTAATAATTGCAAACATTCTGTAACATGGTGTGGGAAGCACTGATCTACTATTTACACCTGTTACTCTTGTCCACTATTGCCTCTTCATTTCACTGTTTCTGAATATTTGACTCTTCATATAACTTATTTTACTTTATGAGAATGGTATCAAAGTTCAAGATATTTATGTGTATATACATTAATGTTGATTTATTGTCAAGAACAAGTAATTTTATTTTGTTATGTTTCATTGTCTTTGTCTTCCATAATTTTAAGAAACTTTCCAATAGAAACAGAAGCTAATAGAACATCTCAAATCATGTTCTAAATCTGTAACAAGCTACCCAGAAATAACACTTTAAAGCTGCTAGCACTAACCAATAGCAACAGAAGCTAATAGAACATGTCAAATCATGTTCTAAATCTGTAACAAGCTACCCAGAAATAACACTTTAAAGCTGCTAGCACTAAACTAGCAACAGAAGCTAATAGAACATGTCAAATCATGTTCTAAATCTGTAACAAGCTACCCAGAAATAACACTTTAAAGCTGCTAGCACTAAACTAGGAGTTGAAAGTTTTGGATGCCATAAAAGGTCAATCTTTTTTACATTTAATATACAAAAGACATCACCTAGAATGATCAGAAATTCGACATGGAATGTTTATATGAAAGTAGATATAATAAGTGTTTTTCTAAGTTTAATATTCTTCATTGAAAATTTTGTTATATGAAAACAAGAATATGCAAGAGATTATTACATAATATGACTAATGTTTATACATATACTTAGTGCTCTGACACTCCTAGACACGCGTGTTGTTCAGTTTGTTTGTTTTTTGGTGATAACTTTTCCAAACATACAGCTAGAATGTGTAGTGGTCGTCACTGGAAGCTGAACGCTGTTTAATTTTTAGTAAGTCTGATCATCTCCAATTTTGTGATAACGATATTTAAGGTGTGTGATTTAGTAGTGAATTTTCTGTATTTCAATCGTTAAAATGCTGTCTCGGCCATTGATTCTGAACAAAACCTTTTCTCAACATTTGCATTCGAAACAAATATTAACACCAGTGACTAATTCTGGTTGCTGTGTAGCAGTGTAAAGTTTTATTAAGAATTGATAAAGTTTGGTAATATTATATTGTAAAATTATTATCAATGCTTAGATCATAATAAAGAAACTACGTAGTCTAAGTAATCTTGGTGAACAAACAGTAACTTTGATTAATTTTAGAAGATTTTTTTATGTGCAACAAACTCAAGTTTAAAATGTCTTCCAAGGCCTATTTTAACCATTCTTATTATGTTTCAAATGTATTTGTTTGTATTTAACACTAAATTCATGTATGCTTTGAGTAGATGTTGATATACATGTGCATCCATTTTGTTTCTAAAATCTTGTATTCTTCCACTTGAAACTGACATATATATATATATAACGGAGAGATTTTTTTTTTATGTTAGTTGTAGTAAAACGATGTGTTTGGAGATCAAGGTTAATGAATAGTTAAGAAAACAGTTGACTTCTTTGTGCGAGGAAAGTATTTTAACCTCAGATCTGTTCTATTACATTCATCCTGTTGACAATATTTAGTTTCGAAGAAGGCGGGTGAAAGAAGTTAACTTGATCCTGTTTTCACAGTGTGTCACAGTCTGATTTACTGGATGTTAACGTCAAAAGACTACCTATCACAAAAGGCATATTAAGATGCTGTATTGGATATGTAAACATTTTTTGATGTTCCAGGTTTTCTACACGTTCATAACATTCTACTGGCACTGTTTCGGTACATCATAACAGTTTTATATAGACTTATACAAAAAACCGAAATGTATGCTCATACTTGTGTACACCATGTTTGAGTATAATAGTAGTTTTCCAGGTTATAAACTTTCCCATAATGTCTTAGAAGTCATTAAAATTTTGTGACAAAATGTGTATTCTAAAGAAAATATTTGAATAAAGATTAGAACAATGAAAAACAAAAAGACGATCTTTGAGGTTATGAATTATTGCAATACATATTGAAGGGGCTCGTATGTCAAGGTTATAAGTCATTGCAATACATATTGAAGGGACTCGTATATCAAGGTTTTAAATTATTGCAATACATATTGAAGTGGTTCGTATGTCAATGTTATAAATTATTGCAATACATGTTGAAGGGGCTCGTATGTCAAGGTTATAAATTATTGCAATACATATTGAAGGGACTCGTATATCAAGGTTTTAAATTATTGCAATACATATTGAAGGGGTTCGTATGTCAATGTTATAAATTATTGCAATACATGTTGAAGGGGCTCGTATGTCAAGGTTATAAATTGTTGCAATACATATTGAAGGGACTCGTATATCAAGGTTATAAATTATTGCAATACATATTGAAGGGGTTCGTATGTCAATGTTATAAATTATTGCAATACATATTGAAGGGACTCGTATGTCAAGGTTATAAATTATTGCAATACATATTGAAGGGGCTCGTATGTCAAGTTATAAATTATTGCAATACATATTGAAGGGGCTCGTATGTCAAGGTTATAAATTATTGCAATACATATTGAAGGACTCGTATGCCAATCTTGAAAAGTGTTAATTACCCATAATTATTTTATGTGGCTGCTTTTATTTGTCTGTGAAACTTGTTTCTCGTGTACATTTTGTTTGTCAAGTTCTGTATGTATATTTAAAGGCACAGATCGAATAATTTTCCATAGGGAAAACAACATATTTGTGCCAATGCCACCCTCCCACAGAAATAGGAGTTCAAGTTTCTAATCTACCCTAGTTATCCACAGTAAATGTGTTAATAATACCACCGTGAAGCTTGTGTCTTCTAAGTATCCCGTTTTTTCTGTAAAAAAAACAAAAAACAAGGCGTTTAAGAAAGGTCAGAGCACCTGAAGAACTAAAACAAATGCTAATGATATATATATTCTTGGGTAAATATTATCAACGCTCTTTTCAAAGATTGCAGCATACATATTCAACATCAGTACGTAAGGAAATTAAACGATAAATTAAATAATAATGTTGGTTATTAATTCCTACTCTGAAAATCTGATTTGTAAATGACTTAATTAAAATCATGATTACAATTCACTTGCTTGACCTGAAATGACTTAATTAAAATCATGATTACAAATCACTTGCTTGACCTGATTCACACGGTAAGTTATTGCTCACACACACAACGTATAGACCACAACCACCTGGCCCGGCATGGCCAGGTGGTTAATAGCGTTCGACTCACAATCCGAGGGTCGCGGGTTCGAATCCCCGTCACACCAAACATGCTCGCCCTTTCAGCCGTGGGGGCGTTATAATGTGACGGTCAATCCCATTATTCGTTGGTAAAAGAGAAGCCCAAGAGTTGGCGGTGGGTGGTGATGACTAGCTGCCTTCCCTCTAGTCTTACACTGCTAAATTAGGGACGGCTAGCACAGATAGCCCTCGTGTAGCTTTGCGCGAAATTAAAAACAAACAAACCACCACTACCACTACTATGTCTGTCGTATCTTATCTAGCCTGAAGAGCCCTGGTGTTGAGCGAAAATCCTTGTCGGCACTGAATCTAACAGATGTAGTGTGGTTGAAGTATATTCTACTTTGCTTTCGCTCGTGGGTTCTTCGAATTACATTATAGCTATCGTGGTAGAGTAAAACAATTATGATACTAATGCAGTATAGTGACATGGATTCACGCTGTAACACATCATTTAGAGCTAGTTAATTGGGTGCAATAGCTTTACTAAAATGATTAGGTAAATGGTTCTCCAATAAGCATAGAATCGGGTACTTAAAATAGGCAACATAGTGATAGAATTTTAAAACTGCAGAGTTGGTCAGTTTAATGCAAGTTAAACTTCAGTTGCTATGTTCGCTGTTAAAGAGTAGCCCAAGAGTATGGGGTTGACTAGCTGCCTTACCTCTAGTCTGTCATTTAAAAATTAGGAACGAATAGCGTAGATAGCTCTGTAGTAGTTTGCGCGAAATTGAACAATCAACTGCTATGCGTGTAGTATTATACACCAAAACATTATGTAATTCTATTTTGTATTTATAAGATGGACCCAAAACAACTGGACGTTTCTAATGGGCCTATTCAAATGCGCTATATCCCCGTTTTTCACAAATTTTGCGGAGGTTTTGACAAAAATACAACCCTGGAGTGCTTTCAATAACGCTCACTTTTCTCTCGTACTCTGACTGTGAAGAAAAGAAACACACAAACCAATGAACAAATAAACCAAATCTGTTTTATTCACAATAAAACAAGAATATGTGTTGTTATTTCGCCTACTGTCCAGTTTTCAATTTTGCTGTGACATCAACTGGCTGTTCGGGGGGTGGGGTGGAAGGAACGCATTCTTTGAAACGTCAGCACTGAAAAATGACAAAGATAATTCTGTATACGTCCTCTTAGAACAAAGACGAGGAATTATAATTTCTGGACAAAATGTTCAAAGTGCGGTATATCAGAATTCAGTGCTTTATGCAACATCAGCTATTCTAAATAAGGTGAGGAAAACCTATACCCATTTGTACATGTAATTGTGCCACTCATTGCAATGAGCCCCCCCCCCAGTGGAACAGCGGCACGTCTGCGGACTTACAACGCTAGAAACCGGGTTTCGATACCCGTGGTGGGAAGAGCACTGATAACCCTTTGTGCTTTACTTCAAACAAACAAACAAAACTTGCAATGAGACACAAGATCAAAGTGATGAGTTTTTAGCCATAGGCGGATGCAACCTTTTCCTGACTAATAGAACATCTTTTTGACATTTCTACGTTCATTCAACAAGAATGTCCACTACATGCAAGAAAAAAAAAAAATTAAGCGTTAGCTGTGTAACACTGTAACCAAATTTTTAGTGGTTTGTAATACTGTATTTCATTAAATCAACACTGAATATATAGTCCTAAAGCAACATATTTTAAAATGAGTAGCTCAATCAGATTATAATTTAGCAATTTCAAAGTTTGAATCTTTGTTTCTAGTAATGTGATTTGAAATTAAAATTAAAACAAACATTTCAGACCTTTTATTTATAATTAAATTGTAATAATAATTTATAATGGTATTTAGAAACATGGCATTGTTAAACTGGATACCTATTTGTAACTTCTTTAAAAAAAAAGTTTTTTACGTCATAGTTCTTGTATTTTTCATTCGATATGTTTTAAATCTCTAAGAAGCTATGCGGTAATAACAACGTACACTTTAAAGTCGCTAGCACTAAACTGGGAATTTAAAACACGCACCTAAATTAATTTAGGTTATTCCATGGTGAATTATAATGGACTCAAAATCCCCATAAATCTTATTTATGCATCACAAATACAAGAGGCCTGTTGGTTTGTTGATCCAAGTTATGCTCATAAGCCTTAAATCGGCTAGGCAGAATTCCACAGCACAGTGTACGGCCAATCGAGGATTACACTAGGCTCTTACGTCACAGATTATACTCTCTTAGCAATCGGTGTGTTCGAAGGAAAACGAAGTTTGATAATAAATAAAATTACGACACTTATGATATACAACATTGTTTATTGACAAAAAAGGGGACATAGATAAACGTTTCGGAATTCTATCAGATTCCAGCATTAGTATCTAAAGCAGAATAAAATGAATTTACATAAGTCTTTATACATTGTCAAAGTACAGTTGCTAGATATAACGATAATTAAACAAATAAAACAGTAATCATGGGGAGAAACTAAGCAAGAAAACACGACGAAAAGAAAAAGGTAAAATCAGTAATACCAACATATTAAAAAATGTATAATTTAAATGAAGACTGCATGTTGTTCAGTGTTGGAGAATGCTGTTTGATGTGGAGGGTTTCTTTGATCAATAACTCCAGGTCAGTATTAGACTTGCAGAGGATAGAGAAATTTGATAGTGTAGGTTGATCTCCTGTTCCTTCACTATGTTGGCGTATAGAGGAAACACAGGGATTATTAATTTTTTTATTTTTTTTTGCGTTTTGATGGAAATTTCCATATGTTCATAGGTTCTCACATTTAAATGGCGTTTGGTTTTGCCAATATAAGAGGCCTTACAATTTCCACACGTGTAAAGATAGACAAGCCAGGAACAATAAGGAATGGGGAGGAGATCTTTAGTAGGGGGAAAAAATTATGCGTGATGTGGATTTAAAAACTAATCTTAAATCCACTTGAGGGTAGTAACGGTCAAGTATGCGTTTAAGTTGATTTTTTAAATTTAAGCTTTGTTTGCCAGTATAGGGAAGACACGAGTATATAGTAAGTTTAGGTACAGTTGGTATCTTAATTGGATTAAATAATTTAAATTTTAATAGTTGAAATGGTTTGTTTCTTGTTTTAATTTCGCGCAAAGCTACACGAGGGCTATCTGCGCTAGCCGTCCCTAATTTAGCAGTGTAAGACTAGAGGGAAGGCAGCCAGTCATCACCATCCACCAACAACTCTTGGACTACTCTTTTACCAACGAATAGTGGGGATCACCATCGCATTATAATGCCCCCACGGCTGAAAGGACGAGCGTATTTGGTGTGAAGGGGATTCGAACCCGCGACCCTCAGATGGCGAGTCGAGCGCCCTAACCACCTGGCCATGCCAGGCCCACTATAGAAATAAGTTATGTTGTATAGAAGGAAGTGTACGGTTCTGAACATGCTTGCAGCGTGATTTTGAAAGATTTTTCTTTTTTTCACCCTCTCACTTAACTTATCGCTTATTGTTTTCTTGATATTTCCCCCAACTCCTGCTGAAGTCTTCTGTTATTAACGGTCGCCATTACGTATTTTCTTCCGGCTTGAACACAAACTGATAAGAACATAAAAGTGTAGAATCAGGAGAAATTTCTAGAATTTATTTTATGCAGTTCTTCAACTCATAAAGTCGTTTTATTTCCAATAGGTATACAGATAGAGTAAAAGTAAACAAACAGAGAATAAATACCCAAAGACCGGACGATAGATAAATAAAAAAATAATAATAAACTGATAGTTTTATTTTCTAAAAATGAAGTTCCTGCAAGTGGGGTGAATAACGTTTCAGAGCACTTTCCTATCAAAACATTGGATACAAACTAATTTACCAAAGTAACTGCAGTAACAAGTGTTGTATAAAATATAACTTGCAATTAAATTAATAAAAATGCAATAAGAACGAAAGTGATCTCGTGCAAGCAATATATTAAGCTAGCATGTGGCAATCAGAACGTGGTCAGTGCTGTCTCAAACGAGTGGCTGTTTTTTGTTCCCATAAACAAGATAAATAATATATTATTTAATTATTGATATATATATATATAAGAGCTGTTATTACTTCTGTATTGCTAATTGCTATACCAACAGTTGCTTTGTACCTAAGATAAAACATTTTACTAAAAAAGCATACGCATACATATACACTGTATATGTAATTTATTACTCTCATTTTTGATAAATTGATCTTAACACTTTTTATATTATACCCTTGTTAAATTAGTAACCGTTTTTATTTCCTCGACATGTATTATAAACAGAAAACGCTTCTTTTGTTTAATACCACAGGTTTCGATGTGTTTTGACAATAAACATGCAGCGTAATTCCTATTGCAAAAGACTGTCAAGTACAAAGCACACTACTCTTCTCTGCGGATGTCCATAATCCATCTAGTGTATAAGGACGACAGCTTTCCAGCACCAGTTTCATCTGTACATTCGCATAGAAATGTGTAGGTGCTTCGTCCTGGGACTTCATTATATATAACAGCATGAATAGCTGTTTTATGCTCCAACTGCTTGAGCTATGCAACGATTGAACAGATATGTCATGGAAGCGGCTTGTGTACACATGACTTGTGTCTCTTTTCCAAAGGAGATCCTTCTTTATTATGTACATGCTGTTGCTTGTGTCCCTTTGACGAGTTTTGCCATTGACATTTGAGTTCTTGAATTCTAACCTGTTACAAGACGCGGCAGATTGCTTACCACAGCTTAGGTACGACTAATTGCAGGTCTCTAGATGGTTTTAGATCCCCAAGATGATCCACATTCATTTGTTTACCAATTTCATTAAATACAAGGGATATCACCGTATTCAAAATTTTAAATCACCGATCCTGAACTTATCTTTATGATCTAACTGTATGAATAACTTGCTTTAGAAATGATTGTTACATACTGTTACCAAAGGCCATAAAGTTTCAGTGGGATCACACTACCTGGATAACACCAAATAATGTCAAAATGTAGTTCTGATACATCCCATTCCACCGCGACTTTATATTTACTGTGGATGTCACACACACACACACATATATATGTATACTTTCAGTTATCAGTGTGACCTTCTGAGACATGCTAAGATTGGTCCATTTGAAGTTGAAATAAGAAAAAAATCGCTAAACCAGATATCAAACTCAGATATCAAAATTACAGGTAAAATCGGCAAACAAAATAAGATATTATTAAATTACAGAAGTTGCAATACCTGGATAACCTTGAAGAATTCACTCAAGTTAGATTATGTTTATGGATTCTGTTTGTTTGTTTGTTTTTAATTATGCACAAAGCTACACAAGGGCTATCTGTGCTCTGCCCACCACGGGTATCGAAACCCGGTTTCTAGCGTTGTAAGTCCGCAGACATACCGCTTTGCCACTGGGGGCTTATGGATTCTGAAAAATCGCATTACATTTATTGATTTGCAGAACTTGGAATTACCTGCTCTTAAGTCAAATATCTAAGTTCTGTGGCAAAGTTATTCTTAATTCACAATGCTGCACATTTTTCATAGTTTGCAACAAAAATGCATATAATCATAAGCATCGATATCTATTTACTAAGAGTTTAATGTTTTGAACCAACTTGATAAAAATGTCACAGGGAAAACTCTATATTAATGAGATCAAATATAGTTCTTGAAATAAAGTTGTGTAAAATATTTTGATATAGCCCAATTAAATTGAGGTTATTCTTTTATTGCCAAGTACACAAAGTTATAAGTTCTCTTTCCACCGCTGGGAATCGATTTTAACGTTGTAATTCCGTAAGCTTACTGCTAACCCACCGAGGGACCACACTTAAATAACTTAATCCATTCCTTTGTGTTGAAGATGTGTGTTGAATTTTAAATTGATTTCCTGACTCCATTTTGCCACAATTTGAGTATAATATAAGTTAAAATTATATTTCTTTCTTGAAATTACTGCTGTTACTCATATCCCAGCAAGGTCCATACATCTCAAGTGGTATTCTTACAGCTACTACTTGATTTTCATTGTTAAGTATTAATAACACAGACCTACGAATTTAAATTTCATAAACGTGGTTTTGGTTTTAATAACGGATTTTCCATAATTCAGCTACGCAGATTTCGAAAATAATGTTCATTTATCTTCTATCACCTAAGGATTTTTTACAAATCGGGAAGAAAAAAACTTTTACTTAGATCAAATTATTATTTCGTTTACCACAATCAACATTATTTATTATTATGTTTGCTAACAAGAATACAAACAAACTGAAGAAAAAGAAAGCACATTGATGTCAAACGAATATGCATCCTCATTCATCCTGATTTGTTTTGTGAAGTCTACGTCTTTTTAGTCTCAAAACTACGTGTTGTGGTCTTTCTTTTATGTAGTGCGTTATGACGTTTT
>NW_013668867.1:12071-17777 GCF_000517525.1 Limulus polyphemus | reverse complement strand
ACCTTTCCACCTGTCACAAATCATTGCACATTGGATCCACGAACCTTTCTACCTGTCACAAATCATTGCACGTTGGATCAACGAACCTTTCCACCTGTCACAAATCATTGCACATTGGATCCACGAACCTTTCTACCTGTCACAAATCATTGCACGTTGGATCCACGAACCTTTTTACCTGTCACAAATCATTGCACGTTGGATCCACGAACCTTTCTACCTGTCACAAATCATTGCACGTTGGATCCACGAACCTTTTTACCTGTCACAAATCATTGCACGTTGGATCCACGAACCTTTCTACCTGTCACAAATCATTGCACGTTGGATCCGCGAACCTTTCCACCTGTCACAAATCATTGGATCCACGAAACTTTCTTTTTTTTAGGACTTTAGGTGACTGCGCGTAAATATAACCTTGAATTACTACAGCATACTATATTGGTTAGGATCCAACCTTTACAGTGTACGGAGTCCCACGTTTTATGCAAATTAATGATACGGTAATTGTTCATGAACTACTTAAATTGAACAATGCACTGTTAAAACAATGGAACAAGATACCTGTCCCCCTTTCTCCCCCCCCCCCCCCCAAAAGCGGTATTCTACTTGGTATTCCAAAAAAGGACCATTTCCAAGTAACAGGAGAATTTCACCCCTTCTTATACCTACATATCTTTTAAATTATAGTTTAACTAATAATTCGCGTCTTAATTAAGTTGACTAAATAATCACGAGATTAGTCTATATTCATGTTTGGAAATAGTTTCATGAACCTGATTATTGGAAGACAACATCTGGTATGTTAAAGAATAATTTTCTCAGTCCTACAAAGCTTTTTATACAAGTGGCTGAACGTAAAATATTTCGAAAAGATATTTTTTTATTCACTTATTTGTGTAACCAGCTTTAGATATTGCCTTTTATTAGAAAGATCCAATTAATTTATTCAGAAAATCTAACACAATGAATTATTAGACACTTAGAGCTGAGCAGTATATATCAGCCCTACAAACGCTTGTAAAAAATGTGATCTCTTCAGGTGTGGGGGATATGTTGGCTAATAGAAAAGTGACTGGATGTAAGAAAGCTAGGATTGTTACAAATGGAGTTCAGTTAAATTGGATTAATGTCACAAGTGGAGTACCTCAGGTTTTAGTCTTAGGACATTTGCTCTTTTTGATTTACATCAATGACATAGATGAAGGGGTGGTCAATAAATTGCAGACGGGTTTTAATCATAATAAATGCAAGATGATGCATGTGGGTTATCATAATTTGAATTATATGTATAATCTGGATGGGAATAACCTTAACAGTGTTATGGGATAAAAGGATCTTGGTGTAGTGGTTGATCAGTCTCTTAAGCCATTCAAGTAGTGTGCTGTTACTAGTGGTAAGGCAAAGAGGATTTTAGGTTTTATCTAAAGAGGATATAAATTCATTGTATATATCATTGGTTAGACCACATTTGTAATATTGTGTTCAGTCTAGGGCTCCCTACCTTAGGAAGGACATTAAATTGTTGAAAAGGGTTCAGAAGAGGGTTACTAGAATGGTGCTTGGGATGGATGGATATTATATGAGTAAACATTAAAATCTCTGAAATTGTCTACTCTTGAAAAAAGAAGAGTTAGAGGGGATCTGATTGAGGTGTTTAAGTTTGTTAAGAGAATTGATAGTGTTGATGCATCATCTTTTCTAACAGGGTGGTTGGCCTTTGGAATGGGTTTCTTTCGGATGTTGTGGAGGCAGTAATTTTAAGTGAGTTTAAGAGAAAGTTTGATAACGATATGAATGATAAGGAGTGGCTTTGAGATTTTTATTTTATTTTTTCAATTCATTTATTTGATAGTTTTAGTTTAATTTAAAGGATGGGACAGCCGAGGTGGACCAATAGGTCCCTTGTTGTCTCCAAACATTATGTTATGTTATTCAGATTTCAAAGACAGTTTTTTTTCAGTACACCAATAAATATTAAAATGAACAGACATCTTGAAATAACATTTAAAACATGCTGTACTAGATTACTTATGGGAATGTAGTAAAAAGTTAGACGTAAATTGAATAGAAGAGAAATCATTTTTGTTTTATGACAAACAAGACGCAGACGCTTGAAGAAGCTCTTCTGCAAGGTAAAAGGAGAGTTAGGCATAACCGTTAATATAATAAAGAAGCAGTTGGAAAGCGTAAAAGTATCCTGCATTATAACATAAAGAGACCTCAGAACTTCCAAAGACTTCTCTATTTCCTTCTGAGTTATCCCTAACTATCTTTTTAGATGTAGAATAGCTTCTTGAAACGTCGTCATCTCGTTTGTCTATAACAGAAATGGTTTTCTTGGTTTCCAACTTACGACCAACTTCATACTTTATTTTCACAAATTATTTCGGGTAGATTTTGTGATTTTTTTTGTCATGTCTATTAGTGCAGTACTACTACTACAGATTGTTTTTATTTATTGATTTTTTCAAGATGTGTGTTATGTGATAATCGCGTGTTAGATAGTGCAATATTGAGGTTCAAATGTTTCCCACCTCTTGTTTCGTCGCGAAATATTTTCTGTAGTACAATTAATGAAAATAACTTAGATCTAAAGTTTGTAATAACGATGAATGGGAAATTTGATATAAAAAAGTATTAATGGACGGAAGAGTCCTTTCATTTAAAATTAATGTATTTTGATTAATTATGCGGTATTAATTTTAGGTTCATTTTATTTTTTAACACTACGTTCTTTATTCAGTCCATTAGGGTTTTTTTTCAAGAATTGTGTGTGATAATATTTTTAACCACACGATGTTCTGTGGTGAGCGAAACGCATCTCTGGCTATGGATATGGCAGACTAGTGTGGATAAAATATATCACACTCTCACGATGTTCTGTGGTGAGCGAAACGCATCTCTGGCTATGGATATGGCAGACTAGTGTGGATAAAATATATCACACTCTCACGATGTTCTGTGGTAAGCGAAACGCATCTCTGGCTATGGATATGGCAGACTAGAGTGGATAAAATATATCACATTCTCACGATGTTCTGTGGTGAGCGAAACGCATCTCTGGCTACGGATATGGCAGACTAGTGTGGATAAAATATATCACACTCTCATGAAAACCTCTAAGGGGCTGAATAAAAGAACGTAGTGTTGTAAATAAAGTAAGTCTAATGCTAATATCTTACGCTAAATTAAAAACTAAAAATTTTCTGTTGTATGCTAGAACTAACATCAGCTGATGTGTGTTCTTTAAGATATCCGATATCCATCAGAAATCCAAGGATTTTCTCATATTGCCGAAAGAAGTAAAACAGAAGTACAGTCGAGTTTATCCTGTTATAGACGGTTATGCTGGTGGGGAGAACGAACAGAAAAACATTCCCATTATTGATATTGAGGAAATCGGTAAGTAAACTATATATCGGTAAATATCCTGTGATAGTCATGCACGTGTGATGTTACACCATAATAAATTACATTATTCGTTACTTGTCCATTAGAGTTTTCTGTAAGAAATATGTGTAATAGTATTTAAACTATACATTCTTTGCCGTCCGCCATTGCTGGGTGTTGACGATGTCTTATGTCGAGATACAATAAACAAAGCCTTAATCGAAATAAAACACTTTATTTTAACGACAACTTTTAATCTTTTATTAAACTTCAATTGGAACTCAATGTAATATATGGCATTTGAAGTGAACTATTTTTCCCTCATTTTAATTTAATAAATCAACGGTTATACTTTCAGGTGTGCAGGTGCATGGAGAACCAAGTAATGATGCATTTCGAAGAGTTGCATCAGAAGTTCATCGGGCTTTATCTGAAGATGGTTTTTTATACATTAAAAACCACGGGATTCCTGCATTCTTAACAAACAAGTTTCTTGCCAGTTCGTACTTTCCACTTATCTCTATACTATACTAAATTGCTCACTGGCTAGTGTCGCTGTATTGACACTTTAAGTCAACTGGCGAATAATAAATTGTCGAGGGTAACTGCCTGAAATGAATATGTGATTCACCACTCTAGTAACAATCTCTCACGTTAGAGGGCAGTAATGTATTTTATTTATCGCCTGGCTCGTGATTTGATTTCGTTTTCAAAGTCCCTCTGAGAAATTGCTGTATTATGACACATGGACATCAAATCTAAATGAAACCACACAAAGAGCACTGTCCTAATTGGTCAGTCGAAAATTCGATTTCTCGTAGTATTATGGCGAGAATAATAGTGCAAGTAAGATATCTTCATTTGAGAGTCTTTAAACGTTTACAAACTAGATATAAGCGGCTGTGTTTGGTTGATACGAACATCTGTTATATCAATGTTTTATATGTACAATAGTATTATAAAGATTTGTCTCTTGCAACAATTTAGTTTCTTGTTCAAATTTTATGAAGACATCTAAATAAAGTGTGGAAAAGATATAAAATCCATAGTTAAAAAGCAGCAAAGTTGGTATATTAGATTATTTAGACACATCTAATTTTATTACCTAAAATTTTTTATTGTTTATAGTTTGTTTGTTTGTAGTTAAGCACAAAGCTACACAAAGGGCTATATGTATTGAAACCCGGATTCTAGCGCTATAAACACGCAGACATACCGTTGTGACACGGGGGGGGGGGGGGGCTACTGGTTATAGATTTTATATAATACTAGCGAAAGTACCCGGCTTTACTCGGGTTATTAGGTTGATTTATTCTAGATGACTATGTCAGTGTATGTGTATTCTGAACCCATTTTAGCATAGAAATATAGCCAATATACTTTTGTTGCTCCTGTACGGAATATGACTTGTTTATAAAGGTAACCTTCCCTCTGACTTGTCCTCCGATTTAAAACTGAAATAATAAAAAACAAACCTCTAATTAACGGAGCCTCTGAATTAAAAAACAAAAATATTTTTTTTCAATTTTGTAGTATATACATTTCATTTTATACTTTCAGCACATAGCCTCTTAACAACAATGCAACATGATATAAAAGTCATTGTCGGAATGCATTGTTACTAAACCCACTGGTTTTTCTATATATTAGAAGTTGTTATATAAGGAACCACTTCTTTTATATATGGTTTTTCGCTAGCTTGCCTCATTAAACATATATGCACGCACGTGGATAAGATAAGTAATAACACCTCAGGGTCCGCCCCCCAGTGGCACAGCGGTACGTATGCGGACTTACAACGCTAGAATCCGGGTTTCGATACCCGTTGTGGGCAGAGCACAGATAGCCCATTGTGTAGCTTTGTGCTTAATTAAAAACAACAACAACAACCTCCACTTAGTATGAGTGATAAATTTCAGGTTTCTAGGTTCTTTTGTGTTGGAACTATGGCAGTCACACATAAACAGACACACATTTGTGCAAGCGCTCACGGACACACGTACGTGTCTGTCTGTGATTCCTATTTGTAATATAAGAAACCACTTCTTTCCTATGTGGTTTTTCGCTAGCTTGCCTCATTAAAAAAAGATGCACATGTGCGCGCACACACGTGGATAAGATAAATAATTATACCCAGGTATACATTCTCAGGGTCCACTTTGTATGGGTGCAAATTTCAGGTGTCTAGGTTCTTTGCTCTTGGTGCTATGGGGTCACACTTCTTTTCCATGTAGTTTTTCGCTAGTTTGCCTCACAAAAAGATGTGCACACACGCGGACAAGTAATAATATCCAGATGAACACCCTCAGGGTC
>NW_013668867.1:3217-11322 GCF_000517525.1 Limulus polyphemus | reverse complement strand
CAAGGATAGGATATTTTTCTGATTTCTTCAACTATTGTACTTTCTCCTAGATATAATAGTTTTCTTAGATCAAGTTGTTCTGTGTTTATGGCACTTGACGATATTCCCCCTCCAGGCCTTGGGTGGTCGTACCCTTCGTAGGCGATATCCCTATCTAAATAGTCTCTTAGAGTTGTGGGGTCCTCTAGGCGATTCCGCTTCAGACTTAAGTATTTTCCCGCGTCTGAAACAAGTCACTAAACCTAAGTTGCACTTACCACTTTTCGTATAACACAGGGTTTACTGTTGGTACTATTTATGATTACACAGGACATATTAAGTTAGACTTTTTTACCACTTAGGAGGAATACTGTTAAAGTAAGTGGAAAGAAGGGGTTAGTTTGTTCTTACGTTGTGCTTTTTCAAAATATCTCCTACCCAGTAAGAGGAATCTGTTTTTAATGTATATAAATTAGTTCATATATGGAGCTCTCTGAATGAGGAGAATCTGTCTTTAATCTAAATTTCATTGCTATTTGAAGCTCTCTGAATAAGAGGAATCTGTCTTTAATATATATAAATTAGTTGATATATGGTGCTCTTTGAATGAGAGTGATCTGTCTTTAATGTATGTAAATTAGTTGATCTAAGGATTTCTTTGTGTATGTGTAACTAACTAGTTTGGTTGTTATACTTATTGGTGTTTTGTATTATTTGTAGTTTTATGTACTTATTGTATGATATTAAGTACTGGTGGGCATCCATATTGTATAGTTGAACGTACTGGTGAGTTATATGCTGATAGTTTTGTTTTGACTTTTAGTTTATTTAGAGATTTCAAGCTATTTAACTTTGACTGTGATGATTTGATATGTTGGTTCCTGGTTAATCTAGTGTTATATATCAACTAAACAGCCAAATTCCTGGGCTTTTATTTCTATGTCATATATTTTCGTGTGGGCTTAGTTTACCTTTCTCATTCCTTCACGTATTTTTCTGTAGAAGATAATGAAATGGGTATTATTTGTAATGAGGATTATCCTCCATTTGGAGCACCATATGATTTAGCTGATGTTGTATAAGTTTAGCTGCTTGTGCCTGACGTTTGGGGGAAGACCATAATGCTATATCGTCAGCATACTTGGAGGCTTTTGTGTATATGTTTCATCTTCAGATGGTAGATTTATATTATTGACGTGTAGCATGTAAAGAGCTTGTGTCAAAGCCTTGAGGCATTCCTGGAGACGAGCAGGAAAGTTCGGACGTGTTATTTTAAGTCTTATTGTTCGGTTATTCAAGAAGTCTCGAATATATCGTAAATATGTTGTTGGTATTATGGATTTTGCCAATTTGTACCTAATCCCGTCATACTAGACTGAGTCAAAGGTTTTATGAACATCGAGGAAGGCAGCTGCAGTGCAATAATTGTTATTTATGTCCTTGACTATTGTTGCTATGAATCAGGTTTTCTGAAACTGTTTTGAAGCTTTGACAATAAATGATTATAGTTAATTAGATTAAGTAGTCTTTTGGTGATGATTCTTTCGAGAAGTTTTCCTGTTGTATTGGGTAAGCCTACTGGTTTATAGTGTACTGAGTATTGTGGTGCATTGTCGGGTTTGGATATCATAACCACTAAAACTGTAGTGGTATGTGTGCAGATCGTAGGATTAGGGTAAAAATCCTGGCTAGATCCTTACTTAGTTTTATTGATCCTTGTTAAGGCATATATTTGGAATATTACCTTTACCAGGAGAGTTGTTTTTTAGTGTTATGTCGTGTGTTTTAAATCCTTTAGGATCGGAGGTTAATTTTTTTTTCTGAATGCACCAAACTACCTACACAGTACACATCTCCTTGCAGATGACCAATCAGAAAAGGGCACCGGGATATAAAAATATAACATCTTGAGCACTGTCTTGGTAGAATTTTTTGTGCCCGTCCAGCGACAATGGATTTTCTCAGCACTTCCCCCATATCCTAATCTGTGGCATTGAATTTATATATCTCAGCCTAGATGTTGAATTTACAGATTCGTGCCATCCTGAAGAACTGTTTGAGGTTACAGTCTACTCTGAGTAAAGTAGACCATTTTGAATCTAGACAACTTTTTTCTGTTTCCCTTGGAGACGATGTCTGAACTGAGACAAAATAAAGTTTTGTATTCTTCTACTTCATGTAGTAATTCTCAAATCTTATAAACCAAAGCGGGACAAAGAGGAATTGTTTGGTCCCTGAGCACCTCTGGTTTATTCAAACCTAAATACCTACGATGTGTGTGTGTGTGTCCCCCAAACACAATCAAGAAAGACAAAAATGCAACTTATTCAAAAAACAACGGAAAAGTACTTTGACCGGTCGAAATTTTGCACATGATCTCAACCGGATTTAGTATTCCAAAATTAGAACTTAGAAAAGTAAAAACAAAAATATATATAAGAAATATTCACTACAGAACCGTAAAATATGTAGTAGTTGCCTACTATGCTGTTTTCAAAAAATGGTGTATTAATTATTACGAGATTAATAATGTACTAAAGCATATAAAAATGGAGAAGCTCGACTCGCAATCTGAGGGTCGAAGGTTCGAATCCCCATCCCACCAAACATGTTCGCCCTTTCAGCCGTGGGTGCGTTATAATGTAACAGTCAATCCCACTATTCGTTGGTAAAAGAGTAGCCCAAGAGTTGGCAGTGGGTGGTGACGACTAGCTGCCTTCCCTCTAGTCTTACACTGCTAAATTAGGGACGGCTAACGCAGATAGCCCTCGTGTAGCTTTGCGCGAAATTCAAAACAAACAAACAAACAATTATGAAATATCTTGGAGGTTCGGTTTATAGAGCAGTTGTTATTGTTTCATCAAACGGGGAATTTTTCGACTTAAAGAAAATTGATATCATTTTTATAACCTAACCCTAGACAGCTTCTCGAAGACTGTTAGTTTTATTTAAATTATTATCAGAAATGATCTTTTAATTTCAATTCATGGAGATCAAAATAGGTTTTTAAAAGAAAGATTTATAGCTGAAAAAAACTAGGCAAATATATGACAAAGATGAGTATTATTACTTATTGATTTCAAGAAGTCATTTGAGGTTTCTTAATGTTTTATAAACTAGATTAAAATTAAGATCAACATTTCTCAAATTGAGGTTCGCGAGTTGTGTCCGAAATTTCATAAAAATATTTAAAGAAATAAGATTTATTTGAATTTAATTTTGGAATACAGCTTTTCATGTACACGAAATCTTTTTTTAAACAAAAATATCGATTGGTTGGGGTCCCCCCCCCAAAAAAATTCTATATTAAAAGAAGCGTTGATTTTTATATATTAAAGTATTTATAGTAAATTTCCCTTACTTGAAACACGTTTTGATTCAAGTTTACAAAATCTAAGTGAGAAAACAACAACATGCATTTGGGTAAAGTCGGTAAAATAAAGCAGTACTGTTAAAATGGGAAAATAAAAATGATAAATTTGTTTAAATGAATTAATCGTGCTCCCAAGTCTTTAAAAGACGGGTAAAATATTTTATACATTTGCGCCTCCAATTGACACAGCGGTATGTCTGCGGGCTTACAATGCTAGAAACCGGGTTTCGATACCCGTGATGGGCAGAGCACGGATAGCCCATTGTATAGCTTTGTGCTTAACTTCAAGCAAATTATAAATTTGCTTTGAACAATGCTTTCGACGTAATGTCAAGATAAAGAAACATGACGACAGTCTATGTTCCTGCTTATTGTAAGATCATACAAATTTACATATTTGTTAACAGAAAGACTTAATATGTTAATACTTTTAAAGGAAAGAGGTTATAACTTATACCTTGTTTGATTGTTGAATTTTTGCGCATTTATTTTCGTCCCTAGTTTTAAATTGATAGATTAGAGCGATGGAAGCCTAGTTAACACCACCCAACGCCAACTCTTTACCAACGAATCGTTGGATTGACCGTCACATTATAACGTCCCCACGACTGAAAAGGCGAGCACGTTTGGCGAAGGGTTTCGATCCTACGACGCGCAAATGGTTATAACCACAAGGTTATAGTTTGTGAGTTAGGTTGTATTGCGCGAAGCAATTAAGACCACTTGCGCCGTTCAAAACGAAAAAAATAAAAATTAAAACAAGAATACTTTTTATACGCCTTAGCCTCCACCCAGATGTGACGTATGAAGTAAAAAACTTTTGCAGTAACTTCACATTCCAACTATAGATAAATATGGATCATCATCTTTATATGGTTTGTCTTCAGAGGTTTCGCCAGTAATGGCCATGAAATGTCGGGATATAAAAATAAAATTTCAGGTATTGGAAAACAAGTGACCTCTACAATTTTGAAGCGCCTCCTACAGTGACTCAGCAGCAAATCCGAAGACCTATAACGCTAAAATCAGGATTTCGATACCCGTGGTGGGCTCAACACAGCAGAGATAGACGATTGTGTAGCTTTGTGCTTAAGAACAAACAGTTTTGGAACACAGATATTTCAATGTAATGTCATAAATAGTTTTAGATTATTTCTTATTTTTAATTTTAAAATATTCTCTCGATCTGTATCCATAAATTATTAGTTGCAAACATTCCTGCTCTTCTGGTGTAATTAATATTCCGATATTAATCGTTCTGATAACTAGGTGAATATTTTCAGATTTCTAACTTTTAAAACCCACATTTCTTGAAAATATTACAATTACTCTTTAAACGGTTATTTCCAACAATCCAACTATAACTCATTTTCAGGCCTTTAGGTGTATTTACTTCCAGTCTTCTAGTTTGTTTTCAGCTTAATTCAAAGTAAATCGACACTTTTCTTAGTGTACTATTAAAAATATCGAAAAATGTAATAGATAAGTGTAATTTTTCTAGCCTCCACCCAGATGTGACGCATGAAGTAAAAGAAACTTTTGCAGTAACAAATGCTGACTCTTGCTTTCCATCTGAAGAACACGCTCCAGGATTGAGACAGGCATGTCTCGAATTTCTTCCAGCGATTCTGACTTTGACTAACCGTTTCCTAAAAATTCTAGCAATAACATTAGGTGAGTTAGATTATTCACTTCTTTATCTTTGTGAGACATGCAATAAGTTTGTTATTGTCTGTTTTATATACACTTTAAATTGACTTAAACAGTTTCTGTTAATAGGCTGACGTAGTCTTGCAGACATTCCACGAGGCCACGTGGTTGAGGTCAACCAATATTTACTATTATGGAATACTTATAGCTGCAAGTCTGTAGTATGACTTAAACTAACCATACAGATATTAAACCCACGAAATTTAACTGTGGGAACTTGCCTATTCTCTTGAAAGTAATGGCAAAACTCGGTTCATCTTCCCTTGATTTTGAGTCCCCCCCCCCCCTGGAAATATTTCTGCGGTCGCCCATGGCAACAAACTATATTAAAAGACTGGAACAAAAAGTTTAGTAAATTTTATCGTTTACGTCGTGATTTCTTAACGTAATACACGGTCCTGTATTTGTACATTTCTAAATACAGATGTAGAAGAAGACTTTTTCTTGAAACGTCACAAAAACCGACAAAATGAAAAAGAGGGATTGCTCAAACTGATGTATTATCCTCCTGTGGAAGAAGATGTCAGAGATCCTCATGTTGTTCGTTTTGGAGAGCATACAGATTTTGGAACCATAACGTTCTTGTTCCAGGACAATTCAGGAGGAATGGAGGTGAGACAACAAATATACATTTTTTATAGATTCTATATTTACTTTTTCGTTTATATTGAAGTTGATTAAATATATGGAATTAAACAGCTTAATTCACAAGACAGAGGTCGCTGTATAACAGAATTCAAGGATTGGGTCAGTTACTTTAAACAACTCAAACGGTACTACATGAACAGAGTGTGAACGTTGATTTTTCTTTTGTATCATAGAAACAAACATTTCTTAGGGTCAGGTGGTAAAGAGTAGACAAAAACACTTAACATTATTATATATTTGTAATGTATTGATTGTTAAACACGGGTAACGTACTTATACTTGAAATATATTACCCGAAAAGGCTTAGAGTTTATACCCTGGTTTTATTTGTTTATCTTTTATAAGCCAAGCTGTTTGATTTTGGCTCTATTACCTGAATAGTTGTGTATGTTTACATACATAACAAATAACACCGCAAATTAGAAACAGTAAGCAATTATCTGACGAAATCTGTAGTTGTTAGAGAAGAAATTAGACTTGCAAGTAAATAGCTTAATATTTCATAATACCATAAAATCTTTTAGCAAAGTATTCCGAAGTTTTTATTGGTGTCGTTGGGCTCCTACTATGGAGCGGCTGCACTAAGACGTCATTGTCGGGAGTAACGAAATAGACGAAGGAACTTCTTTCTCGTCGTCTTTGGGCCTCATCGTTCGGAACAAGCAGTCGATGAAACTGTAAAATGTGACATGGAATTTGTGATACTGACTAGTTACATTCCCTCTAGTTTGTCACTTAAATTAGGGACGGCTAGTGGAGATAGCCCTCGAGTAAATTTAGTTGAAATTCAACAAACAGTTTTGTATTATATACGCATTTCTTTAAATCCAAAATGACATAATTGTTAGTTGTCAGGTTGGTGGGTGAAGAACACGTAACACAGATCTATGACGACACAGAGAAACAAAACTTAGTCTTTGATATATTTGGTTTGAATTTCGCACAACGCTACACGAGGGCTATCTGCGCTAGCCTTCCCTAATTTAGCAGTGAAAGACTAGTGAGAAGGCCGCTAGTCATCACCAACCACCGCCAACTCTTGTGCTACCATTTTATCAATGACCGTCACATTATAATTCATACTTGGTGGGACGGGGATTCAAACATTGATTATTAGTTTTATTTAAACGTTAACTATCATCTATACTGTTAGTATAATAGCTGAGACGTTCTTTTTTTTTGTAAAATAAATCCTGGAAATATAAGAATAATAAATTCTAGATAAGAATTTCCAAAAGACATTTGTAAGTCACACTAGGAAGAAAACACATTTTATTGGTGCCCTATCCAGACGTTGTTTATTTTGGTGTTTGATATTTACAAAACTTACCAAACATAAACTATTAACATCATTTACTCACTGTTGCTGGATATAATCCATTACTCCAAACCGATAACAAGTCTCCAACAAGAACCAGAACAGTATCCTTTATTGGGATGGCGTGGATCCATTCTCCTGACTTAGTCTTCACCTAGAAAATAACAAGAGTGTTAAACATATCACGACAGTAAACTCTGACTTTTAGGAAACTTAATATTCAACTCACGAGTAACTATAACTGTGGATAAAATATAAAAAAACAGGTCTAGAATCACAGCAGGAGATATTATTTCGTTTGTTTGAATTGTATGAATTATCTGCGCTGTGACCACCCAAGGGATAGAGGTCCGAATTCCAGCGTTAAAAGCCCACAAACCTACCGCTGATCCATCGGAGGGCCACAGCAGAAGATAATAAATAATTTGTTATAAGTGTCCATTATTGTTAGGTGCATCATCTCCCCCGACTTTTATATTTATAGATAACCTTATAATGATTTCACCTGGTGAGTTAGCAAGACAAAATAATTAACGACACTGTGGAAAAAGTAAAATACATTTTATTAAGATAAGTAACCTGATGATTTAGGTCCATACAGCAGTACTGAAACACAGTCTATCACATCCCTATTTGAAACCCTCATTTGTTTAAAAAAAGAAAGAAAGAAAAATAATGACGATAAGAGTAGACATGGAAACCTAAACCCGCATCTTTCACCGCATGCAGTCAAGTTGTTGGAAGTTAGTTGCTGTCAGTGAAACATAATTATATTAAAACAGTTTCCTACAACCAGACCCATGAAGGTACGAAGAAGTTTCTTATTTGTAAACTAGTACATACATGTTTGAATGAGTTTATAGTTACATTTCTGTTCCCACATTTGTTTTTCACATAGACGAAAGAGATGTGGGGTCAAAGGGCCATTGCTCAGCAATCTTTTAAAGCAGTGTCAGAACCCGACTTTAATAACTTGAGTTCGTCTCAGATATGTGCTTCTAAAATAACATATAAGAACGGCGGAGAAAATTAACAAAGTGCTGGTCACACACAAAAGTAAGGAAGACATCATATTAG